>NC_057809.1:549860111-550107134 GCF_018294505.1 Triticum aestivum | reverse complement strand
AGCTCCTGGACACGGCGGCACGGCGTGGGGTTGACGGAGGGCGTGGCTACGGCGAGGGGGTGGCGGCGATGGCGTCGGCCATGGCGTGGGAGAGCGAGGGAGAGGAGCTGGAGAGGAGAGGGGGTGTCTGGGGGGTTCGGGGGAGAGAGGGAGGCCGATTCACGGCGTTAGCCGGGCGAGGGAGGCGGCGAGGCGGCGAGCAGGTGCGTGGCACCCATGCGGTGCTCGCCGTCGAGCACCTGCCTGCCTGCCTGGCCGGCAAGCAGCTCGCTGGCGCGGTGCTGGGCTGGGCCGGCAGGTGGGCCGGGTGCTGGGCGACAGGTAAGCCTTTCCAGTTTCTTTCCGTTTCTGTTTTTTTAATACTTCTGCAACTTTGTTGAATTAAATAAAATACTTAGTCAACTCCAAAAATCACCAAACTACTCCTGGTCCATAGTTGGATTATTTCCAACATGAAACATTTTAGTTTGGAGTTATTTGAGCATTTAAATATTTTATATAATTTTAAATGCCCAAATTCAAATATTTATGATTTAATTCAAAAACCCTAAGATGGCCTAGGAAAATGTGCATCACTTTTGGCAGAGGTTCTGAACCAAGACAAAAATGATGGGCATTTTAGAAGGGCATTTCAGGTTCATTGAAAAAGTTTTTAGTAAACCCTAATTGGTTTCAGAGGGGACTGGGGGTTCTGTCATCCCCATTTCAGGTTTCTGATGAAAGAGTAAACATGATGCAACACTCTAATGCATGGCTAGCTAGGATGTGACAACTCACCCCCACTCAAAAGAATCTCGTCCCGAGATTTGGGTTCCTCCGGAAAGAAGGCGGGATATTCAAGTCGAAGACGATCCTCCCTTTCCCAAGTTGCTTCATCCTCAGAATGGTGCGACCATTGAACTTTGAGAAACTTGATATTATGACGTCGAGTGGTGCGCTCGGCCTGATCGAGGATACGAATGGGGTACTCTCGATATGTAAGATTATCTTGGAGAGCAAGTGTTTCGTGGTCCACTCCACGGATAGGATCCGAGAAGCAACGCCTGAGTTGAGAAACGTGGAAGACATCGTGGACTCTGGAGAGGTGCGGAGGTAATTCCAACTGGTAGGCAACTTCTCCTCGTTTAGCGAGAATGCGAAAAGGTCCAATGTAACGAGGAGCCAATTTGCCTTTGATACCGAAACGATGGGTTCCCTTCAGAGGGGTAACCCGAAGGTAAGCCTTCTCGTCAACCTCGAAAGTCATAGCCTTATGTTTTCGGTCATATTGACTCTTTTGACGGGATTGGGCTGTTTTCAACTTTTCACGAACGATGCGAACTTGCTCTTCTGCTTCATGAATCATATCCGGGCCAAAGAATTGTCTTTCCCCGGTCTCTGACCAGTTAAGGGGTGTTCGACATCGTCGTCCATAGAGAACTTCAAAAGGGGCTTTACCCAAGCTAGATTGATAGCTGTTGTTGTAAGCGAATTCGGCAAATGGAAGGCACTTCTCCCAATCCATTCCGAATGAGATAACAGAGGCTCGAAGCATGTCTTCTAGAATCTGGTTGACGCGTTCCACTTGACCACTCAACTGAGGGTGGAAAGCGGTGCTAAAGGAGAGACGGGTTCCCATAGCATTTTGAAAACTTTCCCAAAATCGAGAGGTGAAAAGACTTCCTCGATCCGAATTAATTTCCAAAGGAACACCATGGAGAGACACTATCCGGGAGATATATAAGTCTGCCAGCTGACTAGCGGTTATACTCTCACGAACAGGTAGGAAATGGGCTACTTTGGAAAGACGATCGACAACGACGAAGATAGCATTATTCCCTCTCTTGGTCCTGGGAAAAGTAGTAATGAAATCCATACCAATTTTATCCCATTTCCACTCAGGAATAGCTAGGGGTTGAAGGGTGCCTGCAGGCCGTTGATGCTCTGCTTTTACTCGACGACAGACGTCACAATTAGCAATATACTGAGCAATTTCTCTCTTCATCCTGGTCCACCAGAACCTCTGGCGTAGGTCCTGATACATCTTAGTACTACCGGGATGAATGGTGAGAGGAGATTCATGAGCTTCCTTAAGGATCAATCGCCTCAGGTTTCGCACCTTGGGAACCACTAGTCGATTCCCGAAGTATACGACCCCTTGATCATCAATGGAGAAACAATTCGCAACTCCTTTCTTGATGTTTCTCTTGATGCGGGAAATTCCCGGATCTACCTTCTGTGCTTTGATGATCTGATCCGTAAGGGTAGGTTTTGCCACCAAGGTGGAAAGAAAACCTTGAGGAACAATGTGAAGGTTAAGCTTCCGAAATTCCTCATGGAGAAGCGGTTGACTTTGTTGTAACATCAGGTTGTTACAATAAGATTTACGACTTAGCGCATCAGCCATGACGTTGGCTTTCCCTGGGGTGTAGGTTATTCCTAAGTCGAAGTCTGTGATCAACTCAACCCAACGTCTTTGCCTGAGATTCAAATCCGGTTGGGTGAAAATATACTTTAGACTTTGGTGATCAGTGAATATTTCGCAACGGTTACCGAGGAGGTAATGTCGCCAGGTCTTAAGTGCATAGACTACGGCTGCAAGCTCTAGATCATGAGTAGGATAATTCTCCTCATGTGGGTGCAATTGCCGTGAAGCGTAGGCAATTACGTGTCGATCTTGCATGAGAATGCAACCTAGTCCTTGTCGCGAGGCGTCGCAGTAGATAACAAAGTCCTTGGAGAAGTCTGGCGGTACCAGTACGGGAGCAGAAGTCAGGCGTCTTTTCAGTTCCTGAAAGCTGTGCTCACATTGTGGAGTCCATTCGAACTTCTTATCTTTCTTGAGGAGTTCGGTTAGAGGTTTGGCAACTTTGGAGAAGTTCTCGACAAAGCGATGACAATAGCTCGCTAAGCCCAGAAAACTCCGAACTTGCTTGACCGATTCAGGTGGAGTCCAATTAAGGACGGCTTGAACTCGCTCAGGGTTAACAACAATACCTTTACCAGATACTACATGACCCAGATAGGTCACTTCTGACAACCAAAATTCACATTTAGAGAATTTGGCATAAAGACGATGCTCTGGAAGTTTCTTCAATACTAGCCTTAGATGTTCGGCATGTTCTTCCTCGTTCTTGGAGTAGATGAGTATATCATCGGGATAAACTACGACGAATTTATCCAAATACTCCATGAAGATTGAGTTCATTAACCGAGAAAAAGTGGCTGGAGCGTTGGTTAAGCCGAAGGACATGACGGTGTACTCGTATTGGCCATAACGAGTAACAAAGGCCGTTTTAGGAATGTCCCCGTTTCTGATTTTGATTTGATGGTAGCCCAACCTCAAATCCATCTTGGAGAAGACTGAGGATCCAGCGAGCTGATCATACAGGTCGTTGATCCTAGGGAGCGGATATTTGTTCTTGATTGTGACCAAATTGACAGGTCGATAATCTACAACCATCCGGTCCGTACCATCCTTCTTCTTGACGAAGAGGACGGGGCAAGCCCACGGAGATGAACTAGGTCGGATGAAACCCTTTTTCAAGGACTCATCGAGTTGTTTCTTAAGCTCGGCTAGTTCTAGTGGTGCCATCTTGTAAGGTCTTCTAGCAATCGGGACGATTCCTGGAATGAGGTCTATTACAAACTCAACATCCCTGTCAGGTGGAACACCTGGCAATTCCTCTGGGAAGACATCCGGGAAGTCACGGACTACCGGAACGTCCTCAAGGTCTGGCAAAGGGCTGGCGTTAAGAGAATATAACTGTCGCTTGGCTATTCGGGTCAAGACATTGACTATCTTCCCCGAAGGATGGGTGAGTTGAACAGTCCTAGAGAAGCAATCAATTTTGGCTTGATGAGCTGACATCCAGTCCATACCCAAAATGATATTAATATCTGAAGATTTAAGGGCTATCAGAGATGCGAGGAAAACTAGTCTGTCGACTTGGATTTCATTTCCATGGCTTACTCTAGAAGTTTGCCATTTGGATCCCGGAGTTTGAATTACCATAGAGGTTGGCATGTCACAGAATGCGATGTTATGCAAACGAGCATAATTTTCGGATATAAAAGAATGAGAGGCTCCTGTATCGAAAAGAACAGATGCGGGGTGGCAATTAACAAGGAGCGTACCAAGAATGACGTTGGGATCCTCTTGAGCTTCCTCGGCTGAGATACAGTTGACATGGCCACATGCAGTGGTGGCCGGCTTAGCGTGGAACACTTTCCCTGTCGGCTTGCCACGGCCAACAGCTTTAGCAGATTGGTTGGGGTTGGTCTGGGGACACTCACGCATATAGTGACCAGATTCCCCACACTTGAAACAAGTTATAGAACTGGTACGTGGAGGAGCGTTGTTGGTTGGACCCCCATAGGGCTTGGCTAGTGCAGACTGTTGAGCGGGGCGAGGCGTCTGGAAGGATGGCCTCGGTGTGAACCTGGGTGGCAGGGCGGTGTTGGGCACCCACACGCGGCGCTTCTGAGGACCAGCACCGGAAGAGGAACCCATGTCACGGCCATGCTTGCGTGTTGCATCATAATCAGTCTGACCAGTTTCAGCACTGATGGCTTTGTTAACAAGTTTCTGAAAAGATGTGCACTCATGCAGACGGAGGTCGCGGCGAAGCTCAGGACTAAGTCCCTTACGGAACCTTGCTTGCTTCTTGGCATCAGTAGAAACTTCCTCGGTTGCATATCGTGCGAGGTTACCAAACTCCCTGCTGTAAGCATCCACAGAGAGTCGGCCTTGGGTGAAATTGCAAAATTCCTCACGTTTACGGTCCATGAGACCCTCCGGAATGTGATGTTCACGGAAAGCCTCGCTGAATTCAGCCCAAGTAGTGACATGGCCCGCTGGGCGCATAGCTCCATAATTTCCCCACCATAGACTGGCGGGGCCTTCAAGATGATATGCAGCAAAGGTGACCTTGTCGGCCTCAGCTACTAGCGCGGAACGCAGCTTGTGAGAGATACTGCGAAGCCAGTCATCAGCGTCGAGAGGCTCGACGGAGTGGTGGAACGTGGGTGGATGTAATTTGATAAAATCACTGAGTGACACCACGTTAGTCCTCTGATGGTGTGCTGTGTTCTGTTCAATACGCTCCAACAAACGGTTGGTCTCCCGCTTGTTTCTCTCAGCTTCCATCATAACCTCGGCTAGGGAAGGAGGATGAGGCAGATTTGCATCCCTGACTTCACTGCCTTCGGCCTGCTCTTGAGGAGCAGGGTTAGTGCGCGTGTTGACCATCCTAGGTAAACAAGACAATGATTTAGTCAGAATGATAAAATTCCGACATAGGATACAAAATGTAAGGAATAACTCGAAATGCAAGATGATCATCCGTATGACATGGTAGATACAGAAACTGCTTCTTTATTCCATCGTCATACACACCATACAGGGTTTAGTACAAGACCAAACAAAGTACTAATACGGTGAAAAAAGGATTACATCTCATCGGAGGCATCCCAAGCTCCTATACATTATTTTTCTACACCTCCGGAAGGAGTACAAACTAGGTCATATCCCACGAGTCACGCGGGACGATAGACGACACAGATAGTGCGAACTAGTGATACTACCACTAACTCAGACCGATCCGTAGTAGTCCTCGTAGAAGTCACCTCCATAGCCTGGAAGCTCAACATGATCATCCGGAAACAGACGATCTCGCGGAGCTTGTGGACCATAGGGACTAGGATGAGGTCTTGGACCAACAGACGATGGCCTGCGGGGACCGCGAGGTGGGGTGATGCCTCCTACATCACGCCAACCCATCACGTCTGGCAGAGCAGATCTCACAGGATAGAGATCGCGCATATCCGAATATCCAGCTTGCACCGCCGGTGCAAACCGAGTCAATGTGGCCCAGTGGTCAGCACGGGTATTGAAGAGCTCTAACCTCAAGGCCCGATTTTCACGGTCCTTATCCTCGAGCATCTCAGCAGTGGTGCGAGTCCGTGAATCCTCCTGAGTGGGGTCAGGATAGATAGCCTGGAGATACCCTTGTGCTCCCGGAAGTGATCCTGGCATATACCGGAAATCAGAGTCCCGAAATAGACCAGATCTGACTCGCATGATGGTCATCATAGAGTAGGCGGCGTCCTGCACAGCCATCTCAATAGTAACCCCGAGTCCATAGGAGCAGTGAAGGGGCTCGGTGGACCCAGGATAAGATGGAAATATCCTGACAGTGCAGAGATACTGACTTTGATTAAAGTCTCGGAATTGCTCTTCGACCGTGTACTCAGGATACCAACGGTATCCAGCCTCAGTCATTACCCTGACCAACATGGCAGTATGGCCGGGTACATCTAGGCATCGAGTCAGGCGAACCAGTTGATTGAGGTCGCGAGTGGCCATCTGAAAGCACAATCATAATGCAAAGGCATTAGAATTTCTAGCAGAATTTCGGTAGCATAACAGCTGTAAATGCTCAAGAAGGATTTTGAGACATTTGACAAAGGATTACATACACACTCATCATCATCATATCAAGTTCTGAATCCATCCTAGCAACATAACGTGGTAGTAGAACTGAACTAGGCTTGTATTCATCAAACTTATAAGGTACTACTGATTAGTAACACGTGATCCTGATAGAGAGAATAGATCCTAATTCCTTAACCCCCGGTGGAAGAATAGACTGACTCAGATCAGAATGTCATTAGATAAAGGAGTAAAAAGAGCCTTACGTTCCAACCCACAAACAATTCCCCTACATATAACTAAAGAATTTCTAGACTCAACATCAACCAGTTTGGCTTGGAGAACCTACAGGCAGTCCGGCTCTGATGCCAACGCTGTCAGGACCCCGACTCGATGTCACATCGATCTAGCCGGTAACACCTCATATCACTTTGCGACCTCACCCACGGTATTCCCACAGGTGTTGCCTTACCTTTGCCCGGGACCGTTTGCGCCTTTTGGCTCACGTATATGATAGTGTCGCTAGCATCCATATGATAAGGAGCCCGGGCTGACATGACTAGTCGTAAACCCAAAGTGGCACAGACTTACAGGGACAGGCATCCATGACCCAGCTTCGAACGTGTCGGTCATCAGCAAGTGGGTCCGGGCTGTAGCACTGGGCTAGCAGGACTCCGGTAAACCGGGCTGTAGCGGGCTAACAGGACTCCGGTACTCAATGCGTGACATTTCCCCGAAGGGACAGACACCGGAACGAAGAAGGACACATGCCGGCCAGCCTAAGTGTTCCAGAGCAGTAGCAAGCTACCATGGCTCAGCGGTAACACTAGGAGACATTTCCCGGTAAGAGAGGCTACTAAAGATAAACAACTAGATAGTCAGATCCCACACATACCAAGCATTTCAATCATACACACAATATGCTCGATATGTGCAAATACAACACGGCATCACAACATGACTCTACGACACAAGTACTTTATTTAAGGCTCAGAGAACCATACATAACATACACAAGGTACGGGTCTCACGACCCAGCATTCAAGTCATACAGTCATACAAACCAGCAGCGGAAGTAACTTGTCTGAGTACAGACAACTAGTAAAATAAAAGAGGCTTGGAAAGCCTAGCTATACTACGTGGTCCTTCACAAGCTCAGGATCACCACCTGGGCCTTTAGCCTACTCGTTGATGTCAACGTCTACGTAGAACCCATCAGAAGGGGTTGCAGCATCTTCTGTAAAATGTAAATTATAGCAACATGAGTACAAAGGTACTCAGCAAGACTTACATCAGAACCTACATACATGCATATTATCAAGAAGGGTTGGTGGAGTTATTGCAGCAAGCCAGCTTTGACTCTTGGCTAGGCTAACCTACAAGACTCCAACTTGAAATGGTTTTGCGCGCACGAGTCCACTACTCACCACTTCAATACACTACCGAGGATCCACCTCCGTCTCCCTACCGAAGAGCCATCCTCGGCACTCACACTTATCTTGAGGCTTTTAGTAGTTTCCATTTACTTGTCTATGAACTGTATAGGCAACCAAGTAGTCCTTTACCGCGGACGCGGCTATTCGAATAGATCATGATAACCCTGCAGGGGTGTACTTCTTCATACACGCTCTCACCACTTACCGTCGTTTACACGACATGTACTCGGCAACCTTCAAGCGGAAGCCCAACGTGGGTGTCGGCCACGACCTACCTAATCACCTAAGCCTCCAGTCCAGGTTTATCGCCTATCCAGGTTCCATCCGCAGGGAGTCCGGCCGAGGTTTCCCATACGGCCCCGAACGATGTGAACAGGGTTCCCGAGATACCTAACGGGTATTCGGTACACCATGCCACGTACCTACCGCATCACAGCCCACCCCTACGGTCAGCGTTGTCCACGGCCTCCAGTAGGCTACAAACACCAGAAACTACTTGCAACTCCTGGACGGAGAACTAGGGTGAATAAGAAGCCGAGAGGGTCCATTGGTTTCGGGCCCAATGCATGGTAGTAGCTGAATCTTAAATCACACATACAGATCTCAGTGCTTAAGGTCAGCTTCAATGAAACAACCCACCATGTACTCCTACATGGCCTCTCATCGATACCTTTACCAAATCGTGTTCACCACACCACTCTCATTACCGACATAATCATTTCACTCTAGCCCATCACCCAGATGAACCAGACCTGACACGACTCTAAGCATAGCAGGCATAGCAAGGTAGGAACAACACATACATATGGCTCAATCAACTCCTACACATGCTAGTGGGTTTCATCTAGTTACTGTGGCAATGACAGGTCATGCAGAGGAAATGGGTTCAGCTACCGTAACACACAGCAGTTTGAAACGCATTGTCTTAATGCAGTAAAAGAGAGCAGGAGCGAGAACATGGGATTGTATCGATATGATCAAATGGTTGGTTGCTTGCCTGATGGTTCGATGCACTGATACGGTTCTTCGTTAGGGTAATCACGATACTCCTCGGGGCAGATCCTGCCGCAAAGAACACCGATACACAACCATCACCAAACAATGTGCAACAATATGATGCATGCATGAAACATAGCAATATGAGTGTGTTGGGCTAATGCAACTAAGACCAGAAGGGTTTGAACAAATTTGAATCCAAGATTCAAATTTCAAACTCAAACATGGCCCTTTAAAGTGTTTTTCCTTGTTCTGCATTAAACATCAAGTTAACTTGTTTAGTCATGCATGAAAATAGTACAGATGGATAGATTGGATTTTTCTGATCATTTTTCATATATAATTTGTCTGATTTGGAGTTACAGAATAAAAGTTATGAATTTTTGAAGTTTAAATTATATTCTGGAATTTCCTATATTAGAATAATTCCAGAAAATCATTATTGCGTCAGCCTGACGTCAGTGTGACGTCAGCAGGTCAACGGAACACGTCAGGGTCAAACCTGACAGTGGGTCCCGCATGTCAGGGTGATTATTTTAATTAAAATTTAATTAAAACTAAACCTGTTTAATTAACAGGGCTGGGCCCCACCTGTCATTGACTCATGGGAGTCAACCAGGGCCCACCCGTGGTCAAACCCGGGTCGGCTGCACCGGCGTTTAGCCGCCGGCGAGCCCGACGCGGCGGCGGAAGTGATTTTTGCCGTTTCGGCAACCAAACGAGCCGCGGAGGGCACCGGAGCGGAGCTGAGGTCGAGCCGCAGCTCTTGGTGGAGTCCGTTGGGGTCGGGGTGGCCGGAGTTGGCGCCGGCGACGACTTTGGCGGCCACCGGAGTTCGGCCAAAGTCGAACTTGTTGCTAAGGGGATCGGTGAGGTGCGGGGAGTGCACGGTTGGGCCTAACGTAGCGTGGTGAGTGCGTTGGACACCGCGGGTTGGCCGGAGGATGGCCGGAAGCACGTCGGCGACGAGATCCGCGGTGGTGCATGCGTGTGATCTTCGTGCGGTGGCTACACGGCTCGGGAATGAGAGAGAGAGAGGGTCGGAGAGATAGCTAGGCTCACAGCGCTCCCGTAGAGGCCACCGGCGAGGTCGGGGACGAGCTGAGGCGGCGACGGCGTTGAAGGGGATCTCCGGCGACGGCGAGCTCGGGCGAGGTCGGTGCGGTGGTCTCGGGCCGCACGAGCACACGGGGCTCGGCTAGCTCGATGAAGTGGACGGCGGCGAAGCTCCTGGACACGGCGGCACGGCGTGGGGTTGACAGAGGGCGTGGCTACGGCGAGGGGGTGGCGGCGATGGCGTCGGCCATGGCGTGGGAGAGCGAGGGAGAGGAGCTGGAGAGGAGAGGGGTGTCTGGGGGGTTCGAGGGAGAGAGGGAGGCCGATTCACGGCGTTAGCCGGGCGAGGGAGGCGGCGAGGCGGCGAGCAGGTGTGTGGCACCCATGCGGTGCTCGCCGTCGAGCACCTGCCTGCCTGCCTGGCCGGCAAGCAGCTCGCTGGCGCGGTGCTGGGCTGGGCCGGCAGGTGGGCCGGGTGCTGGGCGACAGGTAAGCCTTTCCAGTTTCTTTCTGTTTCTATTTTTTTAATACTTCTGCAACTTTGTTGAATTAAATAAAATACTTAGTCAACTCCAAAAATCACCAAACTACTCCTGGTCCATAGTTGGATTATTTCCAACATGAAACATTTTAGTTTGGAGTTATTTGAGCATTTAAATATTTTATATAATTTTAAATGCCCAAATTCAAATATTTATGATTTAATTCAAAATCCCTAAGATGGCCTAGGAAAATGTGCATCACTTTTGGCAGAGGTTCTGAACCAAGACAAAAATGATGGGCATTTTAGAAGGGCATTTCAGGTTCATTGAAAAAGTTTTTAGTAAACCCTAATTGGTTTCAGAGGGGACTGGGGGTTCTGTCATCCCCATTTCAGGTTTCTGATGAAAGAGTAAACATGATGCAACACTCTAATGCATGGCTAGCTAGGATGTGACAAGACCTCAGACCGGCGCTTCCGAACTGGAGTATCAGGTAAACCGGCTGAAGTGACCTGTTGGCCACTTTGCCGGGTTGTCCGGCGAGCTTCATGTTGTTGAGTCTTCAAAATAAATGTTGGATCCAAGTGAGCAAGAGGATGAGAAAAGTTTACTTTCCGGACTGCTTGGCGAGTTTTTTGTGTTGGCATAGAGTCTGAACCGGAGGAAAAGGTAATTACCTCTACATCATCAGCTTGACTAGCTTCTGTGTCCTCCTGAGGAAGATCATTGTTAATGAGATGCATGAAAAGAGAGCCAAGTGAGTCAAGTTCTACCTCAACTTCTGGATCATCAGTATCATCATCAAGCTCCATATTAATCCAGTCAGCCATTTTCCGTTTTGACGTCCGTTTTACGGCTTTGGTCTTTGGGCGGGATGGCTTGACCGCTTTGTCTCCAGTCGGCTTTACCGCTTTCTCTACGGTTTTCCGTTTCCAAAAGGGGTCATCTCCCTATATACAAAGAAGAAGGATTACAGGTTGCATAAGCTAAAAATATTAGAGATGAGGGGGAAATATAATGCTTACAGCAGGCGGTTTGTTTTTGGCATAGAAGGGACTCAGACCGGTTTGACTACAGATCAGTTCCGTTTCATTTAGAATCTTCTTTACACCTTCAGTGACTTCTTCCTCAGATAATTGGATGTTGCAATGGCGTTGAGGGTCGTCAACCTCACCGGTATATTCACACATTAAACCGGGACGCCGGCTTAGCGGCAAGATACTCCAGGATATCCAACAGCGCACAAAGTCCACGCCTGTTAAACCGTTCGCCATAAAGGCCCAGAGTTTGGCGAGTCGAGGAGCGTATTTTGCCCTTTCTGAAGAGCTCAGGCGTTGTGGCATTGGGTGAGTGTTGGATAGTCTGTGATCACGAAAGCCGGGAGGGGATTTTCATCTTCAGGCGAAGTGTCTCTGCAATAAAACCAAGTTTGGTTCCATTCCTTTGGGTGGCTATGATGTTTGGCATGAGGAAATTCAACTTCTTTCCGCTTTTGAATCGAGACACCACCAAGTTCTGTGTTCGGTCCATTTACAAACTCTGTGCGCCGGTTTAAGTGGAAGAAATCCCGGAACAGTTCTGCAGTTGGTTCTTCTTGTAAATATACTTCATAGAAGACCTGGAAGTTGCATAAATTGGAGACCGAGTTGGGACCGATATCTTGCGGATGAAGTTGGAAGTTGGCAAGCACATCTCGGTAAAACTTTGATCCTGGCGGTTTGAAGCCATGGCCTATGTGATCAACAAAGACCACCACCTCGCCCTGCCTTGGGGTCGGAGGATTTTCTGTTTCGGGAACTCGCCATTTGATTTCAGTTTTCTTAGGTAGGGAGCCGATGCTGACCATCTCATTCAACTGAGTCTCAGTAACCCGGGAACGAGCCCAGTTGCAGGTAGTGAATTGTTTGGCCATTGCGAAATAAACAAGCTGAAAATGAAAGGCCGGTTTATAAATCACTCATGATTATATGCACGATACATTGGAGTAAGAGACATACTGATAGAGGACATGGCATAAACCAAAGATCAATGCAATAATGCATAAAAGGTAATACCACGACAGGGGTACTCAGACACTGTTAAACCGGAATATAATTATGGAGACAAAAGGCTCTTCCGGTTTATCAGAGGGCTAATGGTACATATTGATTATGCAAAGTTAAACCGCTTATGATGGTGTGAGGAGAAACCGATTTCATAGAGATGTATAAATATTTCGGATCTAAGGTAAGACAGAAAAGCAAAATATTTCGACCTAAAAAGGGTAAGACCCGAAACAGTTTATGAAGGACTGCAGCGGTTTTCTGCGTATAAGGATTTGTGAGGGTAACAAAAGTTTCATCACGGCAAGGGATATGATAAATACGAAGCATTCATCTACGCGCCAAGGAAGAACAACGCTATAAGTTCTGACGAACCTCAAGAACAGCGAGGAAACCCTAATGGATCTAGGAAAGAAGGGGAAAGGACTTACTGCGACCACGGAAGCCGCGGAAAAGGCGCTGTGGAACTCTGTGAAGGAAATATGCCCTAGAGGCAATAATAAAGTTATTATTTATTTCCTTATTTCATGATAAATGTTTATTATTCATGCTAGAATTGTATTAACCGAAAACATAATACATGTGTGAATACATAGACAAACAGAGTGTCACTAGTATGCCTCTACTTGACTAGCTCATTAATCAAAGATGGTTATGTTTCCTAACCATAGACAAAGAGTTGTTATTTGATTAACATGATCACATCATTAGGAGAATGATGTGATTGACTTGACCCATTCCGTTAGCTTAGCACTCGATCGTTTAGTATGTTGCTATTGCTTTCTTCATGACTTATACATGTTCCTATGACTATGAGATTATGCAACTCCCACTTACCGTAGGAACACTTTGTGTGCTACCAAACGTCACAACGTAACTAGTTGATTACAAAGGAGCTCTACAGGTGTCTCCAAAGGTACATGTTGGGTTGGCGTATTTCGAGATTAGGATTTGTCACTCCGATTGTCGGAGAGGTATCTCTAGGCCCTCTCGGTAATGTACATCACATAAGCCTTGCAAGCATTGCAACTAATGAGTTAGTTACGAGATGATGTATTATGAAACGAGTAAAGAGACTTGCCGGTAACGAGATTGAACTAGGTATTGAGATACCGACGATCGAATCTCGGGCAAGTAACATACCGATGACAAAAGGAACAACTTATGTTGTTATGCGGTCTGACCGATAAAGATCTTCGTAGAATATGTGGGAGCCAATATGAGCATCCAGGTTCCGCTATTGGTTATTGATCGGAGACGTGTCTCGGTCATGTCTACATTGTTCTCGAACCCGTAGGGTCCGCACGCTTAAGGTTTTGATGACAGTTATATTATGAGTTTATGCATTTTGATGTACCGAAGTTTGTTCGGAGTCCCGGATGTGATCACAGAGATGACGAGGAGTCTCGAAATGGTCGAGACATAAAGATTGATATATTGGAAGCCTATATTTGGATATCAGAAGTGTTCCGAGTGAAATCGGGATTTTACCGGAGTACCGGGAGGTTACCGGAACCCCCCGGGAGGTATATGGGCCTTAGTGGGCTTTAGTGGAAGAGAGGAGAGGTGTCCAGGGCTGGGCCTCCCCCTAGTCCGAATAGGACAAGGAGAAGGGGGGCGGTGCCCCCCTTCCTTCTCTCTCTCCTCTTTCCCCCTCCCGAATCCTATTCCAACTAGGAAAGGGGGGGAATCCTACTCCCGGTGGGAGTAGGACTCCTCCTGGCACGCCCTCCTCCTGGCCGGCCGCACCTCCCCCTGCTCCTTTATATACGGGGGCAGGGGGCACCCCTAGACACACAAGTTGATCCACGTGATCATATTCTTAGCCGTGTGCGGTGCCCCCTTCCACCATAATCCTCGATAATATTATAGCGGTGCTTAGGCGAAGCCATGCGACGGTAGTACATCAAGATCGTCACCACGCCGTCGTGTTGACGGAACTCTTCCCCGACACTTTGCTGGATCGGAGTCCGGGGATCGTCATCGAGCTGAACGTGTGCTAGAACTCGGAGGTGCCATAGTTTCAGTGCTTGATCGGTCGGGCCGTGAAGACGTATGACTACATCAACCGCATTGTGCTAACGCTTCCGCTGTCGATCTACAAGGGTACGTAGATCACACTCTCCCCTCTCGTTGCTATGCATCACCATGATCTTGCGTGTGCGTAGGAATTTTTTGAAATTACTACGTTCCCCAACAGTGGCATCCGAGCCTAGGTTTTATGTGTTGATGTTATATGCACGAGTAGAACACAAGTGAGTTGTGGGCGATATAAGTCATACTGCTTACCAGCATGTCATACTTTGGTTCGGCGGTATTGTTGGACGAAGCGGCCCGGACCGACATTACGTGTACGCTTACGCGAGACCGGTTCTCCCGACGTGCTTTGCACAAAGGTGGCTAGCGGGTGACAGTTTCTCCAACTTTAGTTGAACCGAGTGTGGCTACGCCCGGTCCTTGCGAAGGTTAAAACAGCACCAACTTGACAAACTATCGTTGTGGTTTTGATGCGTAGGTAAGATTGGTTCTTGCTTAAGCCCGTAGCAGCCACGTAAAACTTGCAACAACAAAGTAGAGGACGTCTAACTTGTTTTGCAGGGCATGTTGTGATGTGATATGGTCAAGACATGATGCTAAATTTTATTGTATGAGATGATCATGTTTTGTAACCGAGTTATCGGCAACTGGCAGGAGCCATATGGTTGTCGCTTTATTGTATGCAATGCAATCGCGCTGTAATGCTTTACTTTATCACTAAGCGGTAGCGATAGTCGTGGAAGCATAAGATTGGCGAGACGACAACGATGCTACGATGGAGATCAAGGTGTCGCGCCGGTGACGATGGTGATCACGACGGTGCTTCGAAGATGGAGATCACAAGCACAAGATGATGATGGCCATATCATATCACTTATATTGATTGCATGTGATGTTTATCTTTTATGCATCTTATCTTGCTTTGATTGACGGTAGCATTATAAGATGATCTCTCACTAATTATCAAGAAGTGTTCTCCCTGAGTATGCACCGTTGCGAAAGTTCTTCGTGCTGAGACACCACGTGATGATCGGGTGTGATAGGCTCTACGTTCAAATACAACGGGTGCAAAACAGTTGCACACGCGGAATACTCAGGTTATACTTGACGAGCCAAGCATATACAGATATGGCCTCGGAACACGGAGACCGAAAGGTCGAGCGTGAATCATATAGTAGATATGATCAACATAGTGATGTTCACCAATGAAACTACTCCATCTCACGTGATGATCGGACATGGTTTAGTTGATTTGGATCACGTAATCACTTAGAGGATTAGAGGGATGTCTATCTAAGTGGGAGTTCTTAAGTAATATGATTAATTGAACTTAAATTTATCATGAACTTAGTCCTGGTAGTATTTTGCAAATTATGTTGTAGATCAATAGCTCGCGTTGTTGCTTCCCTGTGTTTATTTTGATATGTTCCTAGAGAAAATTGTGTTGAAAGATGTTAGTAGCAATGATGCGGATTGGATCCGTGATCTGAGGTTTATCCTCATTGCTGCACAGAAGAATTATGTCCTTGATGCACCGCTAGGTGACAGACCTATTGCAGGAGCAGATGCAGACGTTATGAACGTTTGGCTAGCTCAATATGATGACTACTTGATAGTTTAGTGCACCATGCTTAATGGCTTAGAATCGGGACTTCAAAGACGTTTTGAACGTCATGGACCATATGAGATGTTCCAGGAGTTGAAGTTAATATTTCAAGCAAATACCCGAGTTGAGAGATATGAAGTCTCCAACAAGTTCTATAGCTAAAAGATGGAGGAGAATCGCTCAACTAGTGAGCATGTGCTCAGATTGTCTGGGTACTACAATCGCTTGAATCAAGTGGGAGTTAATCTTCCAGATAAGATAGTGATTGACAGAATTCTCTAGTCACCATCACCAAGTTAGTAGAACTTCGTGATGAACTATAGTATGCAAGGGATGACGAAAACGATTCCCAAGCTCTTCATGATGAAATCGATGAAGGTAGAAATCAAGAAAGAGCATCAAGTGTTGATGGTTGACAAGATCACTAGTTTCAAGAAAAGGGCAAAAGAAAAAAGGGAACTTCAAGAAGAACAGCAAGCAAGTTGCTGCTCAAGTGAAGAAACCCAAGTCTGGTCCTAAGCCTGAGACTAAGTGCTTCTACTGCAAAGGGACTGGTCACTGGAAGCGGAACTACCCCAAGTGATTGGCGGATAAGAAGGATGGCAAAGTGAACATAAGTATATTTGATATACATATTATTGATGTGTACTTTACTAGTGTTTATAGCAACCCCTCAGTATTTGATACTAGTCCAGTTGCTAAGATTAGTAACTCGAAACGGGAGTTGCAGAATAAACAGAGACTAGTTAAGGGTGAAGTGACGATGTGTATTGGAAGTGGTTCCAAGATTGATATGATCATCATCGCACACTCCCTATAATTTTGGGATTAATGTTGAACCTAAATAAGTGTTATTTGGTGTTTGCGTTGAGCATAAATATGATTTGATCATGTTTATTGTAATACGGTTATTCATTTAAGTAAGAGAATAAATTGTTGTTCTGTTTACATGAATAAAACCTCATATGGTTACACACCCATTGAAAATAGTTCATTGGATCTCGATCGTAGTGATACACATAATCATAATATTGAAACCAAAAGATGCAAAGTTAATAATGATAGTGCAACTTATTTGTGGCTCTGCCGTTTAGGTCATATTGGTGTAAAGCGCATGAAGAAACTCCATACTGATGGGCTTTTGGAATCACTTGATTATGAATCAGTTGATGCTTGCGAACCATGCCTCATGGGCAAGATGACCAAGACTCCGTTCTTCGGAACAATGGAGCGAGCAACAGATTTGTTGGAAATCATACATACTGATGTATGTGGTCCGATGAATATTGAGGCTCGCGACAGGTATCATTATTTTCTGATCTTCATAGATGATTTGAGCAGATATGAGTATATCTACTTGATGAAACATAAGTCTGAAACATTTGAAAAGTTCAAATAATTTCAGGGTGAAGTGGAAAATCATCGTGACAAGAAAAGAAAAGGTTTCTACGATCTGACCGCGGAGACAAATATTTAAGTTATGAGTTTGGTCTTCAATTAAAACATTGTGGAATAGTTTCACAAACTCATGCCACCTGGAACACCACAACATAATGGTGTGTCCAATCGTCATAACCGTACTTTATTGGATATAGTGCAATCTATGATGTCCCTTACCGATCTACCACTATCGTTTTGGGGTTATGCATTAGAGATAGCTGCATTCACGTTAAAAGGGCACCATCTAAATCCGTTGAGACGACACAATCTGAATTATGGTTTGGCAAGAAACCAAAGTTGTCGTTTCTTAAAGTTTTGGGTTGTGGTGCTTATGTGAAAAAGTTTCATCCTGATAAGCTCAAACCCAAATCGGATAAATATGTCTTCATAGGATACCCAAAGGAGACTGTTGGGTACACCTTCTATCACAGATCCGAAGACAAGACATTCGTTGCTACGAATGGATCCTTTCTAGAGAAGGAGTTTCTCTCGAAGGAAGTGAGTGGGAGGAAAGTAGAAAACTTGATAAGGTAATTGTACCTTCTCCATTATTGGAAAGTAGTTCATCACAGAAATCTGTTCTTGTGACTACTACACCAATTAGCGAGGAAGCTAATGATGATGATCATGTAACTTCAGATCAAGTCACTACCGAATCTCGTAGGTAAACCAAAGTGAGATCCGCACCAGAGTGGTACGGTAATCCTGTTCTGGAAGTCATGTTACTAGACCATGACGAACTTGCGAACTATGAGGAAGCGATGATGAGCCCAGATTCCGTGAAATGGTTTAAGGCCATGAAATCTGAGATATGATCCATGTATGAGAACAAAGTATGGACTTTGATGGATTTGCCCGATGATCGGCAAGCCATAGAAAATAAATGGATCTTCAAGAGGAAGACGGACGCTGATAGTAGTGTTACTATCTACAAAGCTAGACTTGTCGAAAAAGGTTTTTGACAAAGTTCAAGGTGTTGACTACGATGAAATTTTCTCACTCGTAGCGATGCTTAAGTCTGTCCAAATCATGTTAGCAATTGCCGCATTTTTATGAAATCTGGCAAATGGATAAACAAAACTACATTCCTTAATGGATTTAAAGAAGAGTTGTATATGATGCAACCAGAAGGTTTTGTCAATCCTAAAGGTGCTAACAAAATATGCAAGCTCCAGCGATCCATCTATGGACTGGTGCAAGCATCTCGGAGTTGGAATATACGCTTTGATAAGTTGATCAAAGCATATAGTTTTATACAGACTTGCGGTGAAGCCTGTATTTACAAGAAAGTGAGTGGGAGCACTACAACATTTCTGATAAGTGTATGTGTATGACATATTGTTGATCGGAAATAATGTAGAATTATTCTGCAAGGCATAAAGGAGTGTTTGAAAGGATTTTTTCAAAGAAAACCTTGGTGAAGCTGCTTACATATTGAGCATCAAGATCTATAGAGATAGATCAAGACGCTTGATAAGTTTTTTTTCAATGAGTACATAACTTGACAAGATTTTGAAGTAGTTCAAAATGGAACAGTCAAAGAAAGAATTCTTGCCTGTGTTACAAGGTGTGAAATTGAGTAAGACTCAAAGCCCGACCACGGCAGAAAATAGAATGAGAATGAAAGTCATTCCCTATGCCTTGGCCATAGGTTCTATAAAGTATGCCATGCTGTGTACCAGACCTATTGTATACCCTACACTAATTTTGTCAAGGGAGTACAATAGTGATCTAGAAGTAGATCACTGGACAGCGGTCAAAATTATCCTTAGTGGAATAAGGATATGTTTCTCGATTATGGAGGTGACAAAAGGTTCGTCGTAAAAGGGTTACGTCGATACAAGTTTTGGCACTAATCCGGATGACTCTTAGTCTTCATCTGGATACATATTGAAAGTGGGAGCAATTAGCTAAAGTAGCTCCGTGCAGAGCATTGTAGACATAGAAAATTGCAAAATACTTACGGATCTGAATATGGCAGACCCGTTGACTAAACTTCTCTCACAGGCAAAACATGATCACACCTTAGTACTCTTTGGGTGTTAATCACATAGCAATGTGAACTAGATTACTGACTCTAGTAAACCCTTTGGGTGTTGGTCACATATCGATGTGAACTATGGGTGTTAACCACATAAAGATGTGAACTATTGATGTTAGATCACATGGCGATGTGAACTAGATTATTGACTCTAGTGCAAGTGGGAGACTGAAGGAAATATGCCCTAGAGGCAATAATAAAGTTATTATTTATTTCCTTATTTCATGATAAATGTTTATTATTCATGCTAGAATTGTATTAACCGGAAACATAATACATGTGTGAATACATAGACAAACAGAGTGTCACTAGTATGCCTCTACTTGACTAGCTCGTTAATCAAAGATGGTTATGTTTCCTAACCATAGACAAAGAGTTGTTATTTGATTAACGGGATCACATCATTAGGAGAATGATGTGATTGACTTGACCCATTCCGTTAGCTTAGCACTCGATCGTTTAGTATGTTGCTATTGCTTTCTTCATGACTTATACATGTTCCTATGACTATGAGATTATGCAACTCCCGTTTACCGGAGGAACACTTTGTGTGCTACCAAACGTCACAACGTAACTGGGTGATTATAAAGGAGCTCTACAGGTGTCTCCAAAGGTACATGTTGGGTTGGCGTATTTCGAGATTAGGATTTGTCACTCCGATTGTCGGAGAGGTATCTCTGGGCCCTCTCGGTAATGCACATCACATAAGCCTTGCAAGCATTGCAACTAATGAGTTAGTTGCGAGATGATGTATTACGAAATGAGTAAAGAGACTTGCCGGTAACGAGATTGAACTAGGTATTGAGATACCGACGATCGAATCTCGGGCAAGTAACATACCGATGACAAAGGGAACAACGTATGTTGTTATGCGGTCTGACCGATAAAGATCTTCGTAGAATATGTGAGAGCCAATATGAGCATCCAGGTTCCGCTATTGGTTATTGACCGGAGACGTGTCTCGGTCATGTCTACATTGTTCTCGAACCCGTAGGGTCCGCACGCTTAAGGTTTTGATGACAGTTATATTATGAGTTTATGCATTTTGATGTACCGAAGTTTGTTCGGAGTCCCGGATGTGATCACGGACATGACGAGGAGTCTCGAAATGGTCGAGACATAAAGATTGATATATTGGAAGCCTATATTTGGATATCGGAAGTGTTCCGAGTGAAATCGGGATTTTACCGGAGCACCGGGAGGTTACCGGAACCCCCCGGGAGGTATATGGGCCTTAGTGGGCTTTAGTGGAAGAGAGGAGAGGTGGCCAGGGCTGGGCCGCGCGCCCCTCCCCCCTAGTCCGAATAGGACAAGGAGAGGGGGGCGGCGCCCCCCCTTCCTTCTCTCTCTCCTCTTTCCCCCTCCCGAATCCTATTCCAACTAGGAAAGGGGGGGAATCCTACTCCCGGTGGGAGTAGGACTCCTCCTGGCGCGCCCTCCTCCTGGCCGGCCGCACCTCCCCCTGCTCCTTTATATGCGGGGGCAGGGGGCACCCCTAGACACACAAGTTGATCCACGTGATCATATTCTTAGCCGTGTGCGGTGCCCCCTTCCACCATAATCCTCGATAATATTATAGCGGTGCTTAGGCGAAGCCCTGCGACGGTAGTACATCAAGATCGTCACCATGCCGTCGTGCTGATGGAACTCTTCCCCGACACTTTGCTGGATCGGAGTCCGGGGATCGTCATCGAGCTGAACGTGTGCTAGAACTCGGAGGTGCCGTAGTTTTGGTGCTTGATCGGTCGGGCCGTGAAGACGTACGACTACATCAACCGCGTTGTGCTAACGCTTCCGCTGTCGATCTACAAGGGTACGTAGATCACACTCTCCCCTCTCATTGCTATGCATCACCATGATCTTGCGTGTGCGTAGGAATTTTTTTGAAATTACTACGTTCCCCAACACTCTGGTGCGAACAGGTTGATGCAGCGGCCGACGATGAAGCAGAGGCGAGGTTCGAAGATGACAGCGGCGCTCGAGTGCGGGGTCGTCGAGAGGAAGAAGAAGAGATGAATGGGTAGCGGAAAGAAAATAAAGGGGTCCTCTGCCCCTATTTATAAGGCAAAGCGGTAAAACGGCAAGTGCGGGAATCGAGGAGCCCCAGAAATGGATAAGTTAATAAAGGTGTCGCCTCGGTGACTGAATACACATTAAATGAAGGTAATATCCAACATTGATGGATGGATGACGTCAGGGCGGTTTTTCATAATTTGGAAGTATGACGTCACGACGGTTTAAAAGATCAAGGTGAAGATATGAGAGAAGATTTTTTCTAAGTGTATAAGATTGACATGAACAGGTTCAAACCAATCCGGGGCCTAATGTTGGGGATATTACTACTGGAGGTAAACCGGCCTTATGTAGCCGGGTTGACTCTTTGAAGATTAGAAGCCCATGAAGATGCAAGGATGATGGTGCTTTACGGAAAGCCCAAAGGCGGGTTACAACCTGTAAATGTAAACCGACCTAGTCATGTAACTTTTATTGACACGTTTATGATCCGGCTTCGGGACTCTGTAGCCCGGCGGGCGTCAACCAATGAATATAAAGGGACGACCCGGCCGCAGTTGGGGGACAGACAACAACTCGAGAGCCAGACAAAGTGGATTCGCTCCCTGGCCTTCGAAACCCTAGCAATACCAATCACAACTAGACGTACGCTTTTACCTTCCTCGAAGGGCCGAACTAGTATAAAACTCCCCGTGTCCCCTTGTCCGGTTTAACCCCTTTAAGCTAACCCGTAGCGATGGCTCCACGACTAAGTCCCTTCACAAGGACATCTGCCGTGACAAACCCACGACACGATGCTTAAGTCTGTTCGGATCATGTTAGCAATTGCCGCATTTTATGATTATGAAATTTGGCAAATGGATGTCAAAACTACATTCCTGAATGGATTCCTGGAAGAAGAGTTGTATATGATGCAACCAGAAGGTTTTGTCGATCCAAAGGGAGCTAACAAAGTGTGCAAGCTCCAGCGATCCATTTATGGACTGGTGCAAGCCTCTCGGAGTTGGAATAAACGCTTTGATAGTGTGATCAAAGCATTTGGTTTTATACAGACTTTTGGAAAAGCCTGTATTTATAAGAAAGTGAGTGGGAGCTCTGTAGCATTTCTGATATTATATGTGGATGACATATTATTGATTGGAAATAATATAGAATTTATGGATAGCATAAAGGGATACTTGAATAAGAGTTTTTCAATGAAAGACCTCGGTGAAGCTGCTTACATATTGGGCATTAAGATCTATAGAGATAGATCAAGATGCTTAATTGGACTTTCACAAATCAGAGGGCATCTTATTATAATTTCCATAAGAATTGTTGTAGGAATTACCATAATTATTAGAGGAATCACTAGGAAACGGCCTAGAATTAAAATTACCTCTATACACGTTATTACCAAAATTGTTCCTACCAACAAAATTCACATCCATAGATTCATTATTATTCTCAATCAAAGTAGACAAAGGCATATCATTAGGATCAGTAGGAGCACTCGTATTAGCAAACAATTTCATAAGTTCATCCATCTTTCCACTCAAAACATCAATCTCTTCAATTGCATGCACCTTTTTACTAGTAGATGTTTCAGTGTGCTATTGAGAATAATTAACCATAATATTATCTAGGAGTTTGGTAGCTTCTCCTAAAGTGATTTCCATAAAAGTGCCTCCCGTGGCCGAATCTAAAAGATTTCTAGAAGCAAAAATCAATCCGGCATAAATTTTTTGTATAATCATCCATAAATTCAAACCATGTGTAGGGCAATTACGTATCATTAATTTCATCCTCTCCCAAGATTGTGCAACATGTTCATGATCAAGTTGCCTAAAATTCATAATATCATTTCTACGAGAGATGATCTTAGCGGGAGGAAAATACTTAGAGATAAAAGCATCTTTGCACTTATTCCATGAATCAATACTATTTTTAGGC
Source organism: Triticum aestivum (assembly GCF_018294505.1). Taxonomy (NCBI): domain Eukaryota; kingdom Viridiplantae; phylum Streptophyta; class Magnoliopsida; order Poales; family Poaceae; genus Triticum; species Triticum aestivum. The sequence goes on along the minus strand of NC_057809.1, from coordinate 550,083,641 downwards.
AAAGACGAAAACCAAGCTTTAGCACGATCTCTAGGCGAAAATGGAAATAACTTAAGTTGAAAAATATCGTTGTCCACATCTTTCTTCTTTTGCATATCACACAAATCAAAAAAGTTATTTAGATGGGTAGCGTCATCTTCACTAGGAAGGCCAGAAAACGGATCTTTCATGACAAGATTCAGCAAAGCAGTATTAATTTCACAAGATTCAACATTGGTAACAGGAGCAATCGGAGTGCTAATAAAATCATTATTGTTGGTATTGGAAAAATCACACAATTTAGTATTATCTTGGGCCATCATGACAAACAAGCAATCCAACACACAAGCAAACAAGAAGCAAGTGAAAAAGAGGCGAACGGAAATAGAGGGCGAATAAAAAGAGGCGAATCAAAATGGATCAAGCAAAGAAAGGGTTCTTGCCTATGTTACAAGGTGTGAAGTTGAGTAAGACTCAATGTCCGACCACTGCAGAGGATAGAGAGAAAATGAAAGATGTTCCCTATGCTTCAGCCATAGGCTCTATCATGTATGCAATGCTGTGTACCAGACCTGATGTGTGCCTTGCTATAAGTCTAGCAGGGAGGTACCAAAGTAATCCAGGAGTGGATCACTGGACAACGGTCAAGAACATCCTGAAGTACCTAAAAAGAACTAAGGATATGTTTATCGTATATGGAGGTGACAAAGAGCTCATCATAAATGGTTACGTTGATGCAAGCTCTGACACTGATCCGGACGATTCTAAATCGCAAACCGGATACGTGTTTATATTAAACGATGGAGCTATCAGTTGGTGCAATTCTAAACAAAGTGTCATGGTGGGATCTACATGTGAAGCAGAGTACATAGCTGCTTCGGAAGCAGCAAATGAAGGAGTCTGGATGAAGGAGTTCATATCCGATCTAGGTGTCATACCTAGTGCATCGGGTCCAATGAAAATCTTTTGTGACAATACTGGTGCAATTGCCTTGGCAAAGGAATCCAGATTTCACAAGAGAACCAAACACATCAAGAGACGCTTCAATTCCAATCAGGATTTAGTCCAAGTGGGAGACATAGAAATTTGCAAGATACATACGGATCTGAATGTTGCAGACCCGCTGACTAAGCCTCTTCCACGAGCAAAACATGATCAGCACCAAGGCTCCATGGGTGTTAGAATCATTACTGTGTTATCTAGATTATTGACTCTAGTGCAAGTGGGAGACTGAAGCAAATATGCCCTAGAGACAATAATAAAGTTATTATTTATTTCCTTGTATCATGATAAATGTTTATTATTCATGCTAGAATTGTATTAACCGGAAACACAATACATGTGTGAATACATAGACAAACAGCGTGTCACTAGTATGCCTCTACTTGACTAGCTCGTTGATCAAAGATGGTTATGTTTCCTAACCATAGACATGAGTTGTTATTTGGTTAACGGGATCACATCATTAGGAGAATGATGTGATTGACTTGACCCATTCCATTAGCTTAGCACTTGATCGTTTAGTTTGTTGCTATTGCTTTCTTCATAACTTATATATGTTCCTATGACTATGAGATTATGCAACTCCCGTTTATTGGAGGAACACTTTGTGTGCTACCAAACGTCACAACGTAACTGGGTGATTATAAAGGTGCTCTACAGGTGTCTCCGAAGGTATTTGTTGGGTTGGCGTACTTCGAGATTAGGATTTGTCACTCCGATTGTCGGAGAGGTATCTCTGGGCCCTCTCGGTAATGCACATCACTCAATCCTTGCAAGCATTGCAACTAATAAGTTAGTTGCGGATGATGTATTATGGAACGAGTAAAGAGACTTGTCGGTAACGAGATTGAACTAGGTATTGAGATACCAACGATCAAATCGCGGGTAAGTAACATACCGATGACAAAGGGAACAACGTATATTGTTATGCAATCTGACCGATAAAGATATTCGTAGAATATGTAGGAGCCAATATGAGCATCCAGGTTCCGCTATTGGTTATTGACCGGAGACGTGTCTCGGTCATGTCTACATAGTTCTCGAACCCGTAGGGTCCGCACGCTTAAAGTTCGGTGACGATCGTAATTAGGGTTTTTGTGTTTTGATGTACCGAAGGTTGTTCGGTGTCCCGGATGTGATCACGGACATGACGAGGAGTTTCGAAATGGTCGAGACATAAAGATTGATATATTGGAAGCCTATATTTGGATATCGGAAACGTTCCGGGTGAAATCGGGATTTTACCGGAGTACCGGGGGGTTACCGGAACCCCCCGGGGGGTTATTGGGCCTACATGGGCCGTAAGGAAGAAGAGGAGGGCCAGCCAGGGCAGGCCGCGCGCCCCCTCCCCCGCTAGTCCGAATAGGACAACGAAGGGGGGGGGGTGTTGGGGAATGTTGCAGAAAACAAAAAAATTTCCTACGTTTTCACCAAGATCCATCTATGAGTTCATCTAGCAACGAGTGATCGGATGCATCTACATACCTTTGTAGATCGCGAGCGGAAGCGTTCAAAGAATGGGGATAAGGGAGTCGTACTCGTCGTGATCCAAATCACCGAAGATCCTAGTGCCGAACGGACGGCACCTCCGCGTTCAAAACACGTACGGTCAACATGACGTCTCCTCCTTCTTGATCCAGCAAGGGGGGAAGGAGAGGTTGATGAAGATCCAGCAGCACGACGGCGTGGTGGTGGATGCAGCAGTCACCGCAGCAGGGCTTCGCCGAGCTCCTGCGAGAGGGAGAGGTGTAGCAGGGGAGAGGGAGGCGCCAAGGCTTGAGGTGCGGCTGCCCTCCCTCCCCCCTTTATATAGGCCCCCTAGGGGGGTGCGCCGGCCCTAGGAGATGGGATCTCCTAGGGGGGGCGGCGGCCAAGGGGGTGGAGTACCCCCCAAGGCAAGTGGAGGCGCCCCCTCCCCTAGGGTTCCCAACCCTAGGCGTATGGGGGCCCAAGGGGGGGCGCACCAGCCCACTATGGGCTGGTTCCCTCCCCACTTCAGCCCATGAGGCCCTCCGGAATGGGTGGCCCCACCCGGTGGACCCCCGGGACCCTTCCGGTGGTCCCGGTACAATACCATTGACCCCTGAAACTCTCCCGATGGCCGAAACTGCACTTCCTATATATAATTCTTCACCTCCGGACCATTCTGGAACTCCTCGTGACGTCCGGGATCTCATCCGGGACTCCGAACAACTTTCGGGTTACTGCATACTCATATCTCTACAACCCTAGCGTCACCGAACCTTAAGTGTGTAGACCCTACGGGTTCGGGAGACAAGCATACATGACCGAGACGACTCTCTGGTCAATAACCAACAGCGGGATCTGGATACCCATGTTGGCTCCCACATGCTCCTCGATGATCTCATCGGATGAACCACAATGTCGAGGACCTAATCAATCCCGTACTCAATTCCCTTTGTCAATCGGTACGTTACTTGCCCGAGACTCGATCGTCGGTATCCCAATACCTCGTTCAGTCTCGTTGCTGGCAAGTCACTTTACTCGTACCGTAATGCATGATCCCGTGATCAACCACTTGATCACATTCAGCTCATTATGATGATGCATTACCGAGTGGGCCCAGAGATACCTCTCCGTCATACGGAGTGACAAATCCCAGTCTCGATTCGTGCCAACCCAACAGACACTTTCGGAGATACCTGTAATGTACCTTTATAGTCACCCAGTTACGTTGTGATGTTTGACACACCCAAGGCACTCCTACGGCATCCGGGAGTTGCACAATCTCATGGTCTAAGGAAATGATACTTGACATCCAGAAAAGCTACAGCAAATGAACTACACGATCTTTGTGCTATGCTTAGGTTTGGGTCTAGTCCATCACATCATTCTCCTAATGATGTGATCCCGTTATCAATGACATTCCCATGTCCATAGCCAGGAAACCATGACTATCTGTTGATCAACGAGCTAGTCAACTAGAGGCTCACTAGGGACACATTGTGGTCTATGTATTCACACATGTATTACGATTTCCGGATAATACAATTATAGCATGAATAATAGACAATTATCATGAACAAGGAAATATAATAATCATTTTATTATTGCCTCTAGGGCATATTTCCAACAGTCTCCCACTTGCACTAGAGTCAATCATCTAGTTACATTGTGATGAATCGAACACCCATGGAATTCTGGTGTTGATCATGTTTTGCTCTAGGGAGAGGTTTAGTCAACGGATCTGCTACATTCAGGTCCGTATGTACTTTACAAATCTCTATGTCTCCATTTTGAATACTTTCATGAATGGAGTTGAAGCGACGCTTGATATGCGTGGTCTTCCTGTGAAACCTGGGCTCCTTGGCAAGGGCAATAGCTCCAGTGTTGTCACAGAAGAGAGTCATCGGGCCCGACGCATTGGGTATGACTCCAAGGTCGGTAATGAACTCCTTCACCCAGACTGCTTCATGTGCTGCCTCCGAGGCTACCATGTACTCCGCTTCACATGTAGATCCCGCCACAATGCTTTGCTTGCAACTGCACCAGCTTACTGCCCCACCATTCAAAATATACACGTATCCGGTTTGTGACTTAGAGTTATCGAGATCTATGTCGAAGCTAGCTTCGACGTAACCCTTTATGACGAGCTCTTCATCACCTACATAAACGAGAAACATTTCCTTAGTCCTTTTCAGGTACTTCAGGATATTCTTGACCGCTGTCCAGTGTTCCTTGCCGGGATTACTTTGGTACCTACCTACCAAACTTACGGCAAGGTTTACATCAGGTCTGGTACACAGCATGGCATACATAATAGACCCTATGGCTGAGGCATAGGGGATGACACTCATCTCTTCTATATCTTCTGCCGTGGTTGGACATTGAGCTGAGCTCAATTTCACACCTTGCAACACAGGCAAGAACCCCTTCTTAGACTGATCCATATTGAACTTCTTCAATATCTTATCAAGGTATGTGCTTTGTGAAAGACCTATGAGGCATCTTGATCTATCTCTATAGATCTTGATGCCTAATATATAAGCAGCTTCTCCAAGGTCCTTCATTGAAAAACTCTTATTCAAGTAGGCCTTAATGTTGTCCAAAATCTCTATATCATTTCCCATCAAAAGTATGTCATCTACATATAATATGAGAAATGCTACAGAGCTCTCACTCACTTTCTTGTAAACGCAGGCTTCTCCATAAGTCTGCATAAACCCAAACGCTTTGATCATCTCATCAAAGCGAATGTTCCAACTCCGAGATGCTTGCACCAGCCCATAAATCGAGCGTTGGAGCTTGCACACCTTGTCAGCATTCTTAGGATCGACAAAACCTTCCGGCTGCATCATATACAATTCTTCCTTAAGGAAACCATTAAGGAATGCTGTTTTGACGTCCATTTGCCATATCTCATAATCATAGAATGCGGCAATTGCTAACATGATTCGGACGGACTTCAGCTTCGCTACAGGTGAGAAAGTCGCATCGTAGTCAACCCCTTGAACTTGTCGATAACCCTTAGTGACAAGCCGAGCTTTATAGATGGTCACATTACCATCCGCGTCTGTCTTCTTCTTAAAGATCCATTTATTTTCTATGGCTCGCCGCTCAACGGGCAAGTCAGTCAAAGTCCATACTTCGTTTTCATACATGGATCCTATCTCGGATTTCATGGCTTCCAGCCATTTGTCAGAATTCGGGCCCGCCATCGCTTCTTCATAGTTCGAAGGTTCACCGTTGTCTAACAACATGATTTCCAAGACAGGGTTGCCGTACCACTCTGGTGCGGAACATGTCCTTGTGGACCTACGAAGTTTAGTAGCAACTTGATCTGAAGTTTCATGATCATCATCATTAACTTCCTCTCTAGTCGGTGCAGGCACCTCAGGAACATTTTCTTGAGTTGCGCCACTTTCCGGTTCAAGAGGTAATACTTCATCAAGTTCTACTTTCCTCCCACTTACTTCTTTCGAGAGAAACTCTTTCTCTAGAAAGGATCCATTCCTGGCAACAAAAATCTTGCCTTTGGATCTGAGGTAGAAGGTATACCCAATAGTTTCTTTAGGGTATCCTATGAAGACGCATTTTTCCGACTTGGGTTCGAGCTTTTCAGGTTGAAGTTTCTTGACATAAGCATCGCATCCCCAGACTTTTAGAAACGACAGCTTAGGTTTCTTCCCAAACCATAATTCATACGGTGTCGTCTCAACGGATTTCGACGGAGCCCTATTTAAAGTGAATGCGGCAGTCTCTAAAGCATAGCCCCAAAATGATAGCGGTAAATCGGTAAGAGACATCATAGATCGCACCATATCTAATAGAGTGCGATTACGACGTTAGGACACACCATTACACTGAGGTGTTCCAGGCGGCGTGAGTTGTCAAACTATTCCACATTTTCTTAAGTGTGTGCCAAATTCGTGACTCAAGTATTCTCCCCCACGATCTGATTGCAAGAACTTGATTTTCCTGTCATGTTGATTCTCAACCTCACTCTGAAATTCCTTGAACTTTTCAAAGGTCTCAGACTTGTGTTTCATTAAATAGACACACCCATATCTACTCAAGTCATCAGTGAGGGTGAGAACATAACGATAGCCACCGCGAGCCTCAACACTCATTGGACCGCACACATCAGTATGTATGATTTCCAATAAGTTGGTTGCTCGCTCCATTGTTCCTGAGAATGGAGTCTTGGTCATTTTACCCATGAGGCATGGTTCACATGTGTCAAATGATTCGTAATCAAGAGACTCTAAAAGTCCATCTGCATGGAGCTTCTTCATGCGTTTGACACCTATGTGACCAAGGCGGCAGTGCCACAAGTATGTGGGACTATCATTATCAACCTTACATATTTTGGTATTCACACTATGAACATGTGTAGCATTACGCTCGAGATTCATTAAGAATAAACCATTCACCATCAGAGCATGACCATAAAACATATCTCTCATATAAATAGAACAACCATTATTCTCGGATTTAAATGAGTAGCCATCTCGAATTAAACGAGATCCCGATACAATGTTCATGCTCAAAGCTGGCACTAAATAACAATTATTGAGGTTTAAAACTAATCCCGTAGGTAAATGTAGAGGTAGCGTGCCGACGGCGATCACATCGACCTTGGAACCATTCCCGACGCGCATCGTCACCTCGTCCTTCGCCAGTCTCCGCTTATTCCGTAGCTCCTGATTTGAGTTACAGATGTGAGCAACTGCACCGGTATCAAATACCCAGGAGCTACTACGAGTACTGGTAAGGTACACATCAATTACATGTATATCACATATACCTTTTGTGATGCCGGCCTTCTTGTCCGCTAAGTATTTGGGGCAGTTCCGCTTCCAGTGACCACTTCCCTTGCAATAAAATCACTCAGTCTCGGGCTTGGGTCCATTCTTTGGCTTCTTCGCGGCAGCTTGCTTACCGGGCGCGGCAACTCCCTTGCCGTCCTTCTTGAAGTTCTTCTTACCCTTGCCTTTCTTGAACTTAGTGGTTTTATTCACCATCAACACTTGATGTTCCTTTTTGACTTCTACCTCTGCTGATTTCAGCATTGCAAATACTTCAGGAATGGTCTTTTCCATCCCCTGCATATTGAAGTTCATCACAAAGCTCTTGTAGCTCGGTGGAAGCGACTGAAGGATTCTGTCAATGACCGCGTCATCCGGGAGATTAACTCCCAGCTGAGTCAAGCGGTTATGTAACCCAGACATAGTGAGTATGTGCTCACTGACAGAACTGTTTTCCTCCATCTTACAGCTGAAGAACTTGTCGGAGACTTCATATCTCTCGACCCGGGCATGAGCTTGAAAAACCATTTTCAGCTCTTCAAACATCTCATATGCTCCGTGTCTCTCAAAACGCTTTTGGATCCCCGGTTCTAAGCTGTAAAGCATGCCGCACTAAACGAGGGAGTAATCATCAGCACGTGTCTGCCAAGCGTTCATAACGTCTTGTTCTGCAGGGAGAGCAGGTGCTTCACCTAGCGGTGCTTGTAGGACATAATCTTTCTTGGCAGCTATGAGGATGATCCTCAGGTTCCAGACCCAGTCCGTATAGTTGCTGCCATCGTCTTTCAGCTTGGTTTTCTCTAGGAACGCGTTGAAGTTGAGGACAACGTTGGCCATTTGATCTACAAGACATGTTGTAAAGATTTTAGACTAAGTTCATGATAATTAAGTTCATCTAATCAAATTATTCAATGAACTCCCACTCAGATAGACATCCCTCTAGTCATCTAAGTATAACATGATCCGAGTTAACTAGGCCGTGTCCGATCATCACGTGAGATGGACTAGTCAACATCGATGAACATCTTCATGTTGATCGTATCTTCTATACGACTCATGCTCGACCTTTCGGTCTTCTGTGTTCCGAGGCCATGTCTGTACATGCTAGGCTCGTCAAGTCAACCTAAGTGTTTGCATGTGTAAATCTGTCTTACACCCGTTGTATGTGAACGTTAGAATCTATCACACCCGATCATCACGTGGTGCTTCGAAACAACGAACTGTCACAACGGCGCACAGTTAGGGGAAACACTTTCTTGAAATTATTATGAGGGATCATCTTATTTACTACCATCGTTCTAAGTAAACAAGATGCCAAAACATGATAAACATCTCATGCTATCAAATAATAGTGACATGATATGGCCAATATCATATAGCTCCTGTGATCTCCATCTTGGGGCTTCATGATCATCTTGTCACCGGCATGACACCATGATCTCCATCATCGTGTCTCCATGAAGTTGCTCGCCAACTATTACTTCTACTACTATGGCTAACACGTTTAGCAATAAAGTAAAGTAATTTACATGGCGTTTCTCAATGACACGTAGGTCATACAAAAAATAAAGACAACTCCTATGGCTCCTGCCGGTTGTCATACTCATCGACATGCAAGTCGTGATTCCTATTACAAGAACATGATCTCATACATCACATATATCATTCATCATTCATCACAACTTTGGCCATATCACATCATAAAACACTTGCTGCAAAAACAAGTTAGACGTCCTCTAATTGTTGTTGCAAGTTTTACGTGGCTGCAAGAGGGTTCTAGCAAGAACGTTTTCTTACCTACGTTAAAGCCACAACGTGATTTGTCAACTTCTATTTACCCTTCATAAGGACCCTTTTCGTCAAATCCGCTCCAACTAAAGTGGGAGATACAGACACCCGCCAGCCACCTTATGCAACTAGTGCATGTCAGTCGGTGGAACCGGTCTCACGTAAGCGTACGTGTAAGGTTGGTCCGGGCCGCTTCATCCCACAATACCGCTGAAGCAAAATAAAACTAGTAGCGACAAGAAAGTTGACAACATCTATGCCCACAACAAATTGTGTTCTACTCGTGCAAAGAGAACTACGCATAGACCTAGCTCATGATGCCACTGTTGGGGAACGTTGCAGAAAACAAAAAAAATTCCTACGTTTTCACCAAGAACCATCTATGAGTTCATCTAGCAATGAGTGATCAGATGCATCTACATACCTTTGTAGATCGCGAGCGGAAGCGTTCAAAGAACGGGGATGAGGGAGTCGTACTCGTCGTGATCCAAATCACCGGAGATCCTAGCGCCGAACAGACGGCACCTCCGTGTTCAACACACGTACGGTCAGCGTGACGTCTCCTCCTTCTTGATCCAGCAAGGGGGAAGGAGATGTTGATGAAGATCCAGCAGCACGACGGCGTGGTGGTGGATGCAGCAGTCACCGCAGCAGGGCTTCGCCGAGCTTCTGCGAGAGGGAGAGGTGTAGCAGGGGAGAGGGAGGCGCCAAGGCTTGAGGTGCGGCTGCCCTCCCCCCTTTATATAGGCCCCCTAGGGGGTTGCGCCGGCCGTAGGAGATGGGATCTCCTACGGGGGGCGGCGGCCAAGGGGGTGGAGTACCCCCCAAGGCAAGTGGAGGCGCCCCCTCCCCTAGGGTTCCCAACCCTAGGCGCATGGGAGGCCCAAGGGGGGGGGGCGCACCAGCCCACTATGGGCTGGTTCCCTCCCCACTTCAGCCCATGAGGCCCTCCGGAATGGGTGGCCCCACCCGGTGGACCCCCGGGACCCTTCCGGTGGTCCCGGTACAATACCGCTGACCCCCGAAACTCTCCCGATGGCCGAAACTGCACTTCCTATATATAATTCTTCACCTCCGGACCATTCCGGAACTCCTCGTGACATCCGGGATCTCATCCTGGACTCCGAACAACTTTCAGGTTACTGCATACTCATATCTCTACAACCCTAGCATCACCGAACCTTAAGTGTGTAGACCCTACGGGTTCGGGAGACAAGCAGACATGACCGAGACGACTCTCTGGTCAATAACCAACAGCGGGATCTGGATACCCATGTTGGCTCTCACATGCTCCTCGATGATCTCATCGGATGAACCACGATGTCGAGGACCTAATCAATCCCGTACTCAATTCCCTTTGTCAATCGGTACATTACTTGCCCGAGACTCGATCGTCGGTATCCCAATACCTCGTTCAGTCTCGTTACCGGCAAGTCACTTTACTCGTACCGTAATGCATGATCCCGTGATCAACCACTTGATCACATTGAGCTCATTATGATGATGCATTACCGAGTGGGCCCAGAGATACCTCTCCATCATACGGAGTGACAAATCCCAGTCTCGATTTGTGCCAACCCAACATACACTTTCGGAGATACCTGTAATGTACCTTTATAGTCACCCAGTTATGTTGTGACGTTTGGCACACCCAAGGCACTCCTACGGCATCCGGGAGTTGCACAATCTCATGGTCTAAGGAAATGATACTTGACATCTAGAAAAGCTACAGCAAACGAACTACACGATCTTTGTGCTATGCTTAGGTTTGGGTCTTGTCCATCACATCATTCTCCTAATGATGTGATCCCGTTATCAATGACATCCCCATGTCCATAGCCAGGAAACCATGACTATCTGTTGATCAACGAGCTAGTCAACTAGAGGCTCACTAGGGACACATTGTGGTCTATGTATTCACACATGTATTATGATTTCCGGATAATACAATTATAGCATGAATAATAGACAATTATCATGAACAAGGAAATATAATAATCATTTTATTATTGCCTCTAGGGCATATTTCGAGTTGAACGTGTGCAGAACTCGGAGGTGCCGTACGTTCGGTGCTTGGATCGATCGGATCGGGAAGACGTACGACTACTTCCTCTATGTTGTGTCAACGCTTCCGTTGCCGGTCTACGAGGGTACGTAGACAAACACTCTCCTCTCTTGTTGCTATGCATCACCATGATCTTGCGTGTGCGTAGGAAATATTTTGAAATTACTACGTTCCCCAACATTGACAACTGCAATGTCCTTGACTACTGCGACCATGGCACCAAAGGGAAGAGATCTCGCCGTCGGTGCCCGCTGCAAGCCAGGCCAACGCGTGCCTGCGGTGAGCTGCCACATGCAAGGCCAGGCAGCCGCGCACAAGAGGAGGTCCTCGCCCCGAGATCTGAGAGGAGAGAAGGGGATCCCTGTGAGGGAGTCCTGGACTAAGGGGTCCTCGGGCGTCCGGCCTGTTATCTATGGGCCGGACTGATGGGCTGTGAAGATATGAAGACCGAAGACTGTACCCGTGTCCGGATGGGACTCTCCTTGGCGTGGAAGGCAAGCTTGGCGAACAACTATGAAGATTCCATATTATGTAACCGACTCTATGCAACCCTAGATCCCCCTAGTGTCTATATAAACCGGAGGGTGTAGTCCGAATAGGGGATACTCAATACCGTTGTCATACAGGCTAGACTTCTAGGGTTTAGCCATTACGATCTCGTGGTAGATCAACTCTTGTAATACTCATATTCATCAATATCAATCAAGCAGGATGTAGGCTATTATCTCCATCAAGAGGGCCCGAACCTGGGTAAAACATCGTGTCCCTTGCCTCCTGTTACCATCAACCTTAGACGCATAGTTCGGGACCCCCTACCCGAGATCCACCGGTTTTGACACCGACATTGGTGCTTTCATTGAGAGTTCCTCTGTGCTGTCGCTAAAAGGTTTGATGGCCCCTTCAATTGTCAATAATGGCGCTATCCGCGGAGAAACTTTCCTCCCCAGACAGATCTTTGTGTTCAGCGGCTTCGCACTACGGGCCAACTCGGTTGGCCATCTGGAGCAGATCGAAAGCTACACCCCTGGCCATCAGGTCAGATTCGGGAGCTTGAACTACGTCACGGACATCCGTGGAGACTTGATCTTCGCCAGATTCGATACTGCGGTAGCCGTTCCCGATCACCCCAATGATCATGAGTTAAATCTGTCATCGGGCCGCATCCAGGAGATCGCTCCTGTAACCGCTCTGGACCTAGAGCCGGAGCAGGCCGCGCCATCCAAAGATGGGAGGATTAGCCCCACCACGGAGGCCGCAGATTCCATGGCGTTGGAGCCGCACATGGACCTGGTCTCGCTCGATGCCTATGCTACCAGAACACCGGACTCGTCTCTGGCTGTAGGTTCCGTACCACGCGAGCCCGCGGACGCCGGGCTTGATCGTTTATCGATCTTTGAATTCAGCACCGCAGACATCTTCTAGCACTCGCCTCTGGGCGATGTGCTAAACTCGTTAAAAAGTCTGTCCTTAGCGGAGGACTCTCAACCAAACTATATCCGGCTCGAACTAGGGGCTGGCGATGGAGAATTTCGCTTCCCACCCGCCACCTACTTTATAGCCACGGTCGAGGATTTGACCAGCGAACTTGATTACGACTCCGAGGACATCGACGGTATGGACAACGATGCCGGAAAAGAAGAAGACCAGAACCCGCCATTCACCGGACGCTGGACGGCCACTTCCTCGTATGACGTATACATGGTGAATGCACCAAAGGAAAACAGCGGCGATGGCAAGGAAGACCCAGTTGAGGATAAACCTTCCGAAATACAGTCCAAGCGCCGACGTCAGCGGCGCCGCTCTAAGTCACGCCGCAGTAAAGATAGCAACACCGGCACAGGAGAAGATGACACTCCGGAAGGTGCCGAAGACAACGAAGACCCCGTCGACACAACAAATGAACAAGACAAACAGGAAGATGCGCAGGTTAGCCCTGTTAAACAGGCCACATACAAAGATTCGGAGGACGACATTTAACTTCCGCTCTCCGAGGATGAGGTGAGCCTTGGCACCGAGGATTTCATCATGCCCGAGGAACCTCTTGAGCAGGAGCGCTTCAAGCGCCAGCTAATAGCCACTTCAACGAGCCTGAAAAAGAAGCAGCAGCAGCTTCAAGCTGACCAGGATTTGCTCAATGATAAATGGACTGATGTCCTAGCAGCCAAAGAATACGGCCCCAAGTGCCCAACCAAAATCTACCCAAAGCGTAAATTGCTACCTCAGTTCAATGAGGAGGCACCAGAGTATATACCACCATCGTACAATGCGGCTGACCGGTCACCGCGTGGCTGGGACAAAACGGCACCCATGCCGAACACCAGCCTATCCCGCCATGTCACTCAGGCAAAGGTAAATTCACCCACGGCCATACATATGACCTCCGGCAGAACCTGAACAATAAAGCAGGACCTACCAGATCAATCTACAGATCGCGAGGACGCACCTCGACACGTGACAACGGCCACCTATTCGGACGTGACAAACCCAGTCATGCACAGGCCGAACACCACAGACGGACTTCATCAGAGCTGCGTCACGATACGGCCCGATACAGAGGCCCTGCACACCCTCATTGCTTCACTGATGAGGTCCTAGATCACTAATTCCCCGAAGGATTCAAGCCCGTGAACATAGAATCATACGATGGGACCACGGACCCCGTGATGTGGATCGAAGACTTCATTCTCCACATCCATATGGCACGCGAAGATGACTGATATGTCTCCAACGTATCTATAATTTTTGATTGCTCCATGCTATATTATCTACTGTTTTGGACATTATTGGGCTTTATTTTCCACTTTTATATTATTTTTGGGACTAACCTATTAACCGGAGGCCCAACCCAGAATTGTTGTTTTTGTCTGTTTTAGGGTTTCGAAGAAAAGGAATATCAAACGGAGTCCAAACGGAATGAAACCTTCGGGAACGTGATTTTCTCAACGAACAAGACCCAGGAGACTTGGACCCTACGTCAAGACACAAAAGAGGAGGCCACGAGGTAGGGAGGCGCGCCAACCCCCCCTAGGCGTGCCCTCCACTCTCGTGGGCCCCCTGTTGCTCCACCGACGTACTCCTTCCTCCTATATATACCTACGTACCCCCAAACGATCAGATACGGAACCAAAAACCTAATTCCACCGCCGCAACTTTCTGTATCCACAAGATCCCATCTTGGGGCCTGTTCCGGAGCTCCGCCGGAGGGGGCATCGATCATGGAGTGCTTCTACATCAACACCATAGCCCCTCCGATGAAGTGTGAGTAGTTTACCTTAGACCTACGGGTCCATAGTTATTATCTAGATGGCTTCTTCTCTCTTTTTGGATCCCAATACAATGTTCCCCCCTCTCTTGTGGAGAACTATTCGATGTAATCTTCATTTTGCGGTCTGTTTGTTGAGATTGATGAATTGTGGGTTTATGATCGAGTCTATCTATGAACAATATTTGAATCTTCTCTGAATTCTTTTATGTATGATTGGTTATCTTTGCAAGTCTCTTCGAATTATCAGTTTGGTTTGGCCTACTAGATTGATCTTTCTTGCAATGGGAGAAGTGATTAGCTTTGGGTTCAATCTTGCGGTGTCCTGTCCCAGTGACAGTAGGGGCAGCAAGGCACGCATTGTATTGTTGCCATCGAGGATAACAAGATGGGGTTTTCATCATATTGCATGAGTTTATCCCTCTACATCATGTCATCTTGCTTAAGGCATTACTCTATTTTTAACTTAATACTCTAGATGCATCCTGGATAGCGGTCGATGAGTGGAGTAATAGTAGTAGATGCAGGCAGGAGTCGGTCTACTTGTCTCGGACGTGATGCCTATATACATGATCATACCTAGATATTCTCATAACTATGCTCAATTCTGTCAATTGCTCAACAGTAATTTGTTCACCCACCATAGAATACTTATGCTCTCGAGAGAAGCCACTAGTGAAACCTACGGCCCCCGGGTCTATCTTTATCATATTAATCTCCTACTACTTAGTTATTTCCTTTGCTTTTTACTTTGCCTTTATTTCACTTTGCATTTTTATCACAAAAATACCAAAAATATTATCTTATCATATCTATCAGATCTCACTCTCGTAAGTGGTCGTGTAGGGATTGACAACCCCTATTCGTGTTGGTTGCGAGGATTTATTTGTTTTGTGCAGGTACGAGGGACTCGCGCATAGCCTCCTACTGGACTGATACCTTGGTTCTCAAAAACCGAGGGAAATACTTACGCTACTTTGCCGCATCATCCCTTCCTCTTCGGGGAAAACCAACGCAGTTCTCAAGAGGTAGCAATGACCTCCACGCCATCAAATACCTCCCTCTCAAACTCAAGGGGCCCGCTCGGCATTGGCTAAACAGCCTGCCTGACAATTCCATTGGCAGTTGGGAGGACTTGGAAGAGGCTTTCCTTGATAACTTCCAAGGTACATATGTTCGACTCCGGACGCTGATGACTTAAGCCATATAGTCCAGCAGCCCGGAGAGTCCGCCAGGAAATTCTGGACAGGGTTCCTAACTAAAAAGAACCAAATCATTGACTGTCCGGACGGTGAAGCTCTAGCAGCTTTCAAACATAGCATCCACGATGAATGGATCGCTCGTCACCTCAGCCAAGAAAATCCAAAATCCATGGCGGCCCTCACGGCACTAATGACCCTCTTTTGTGCGGGCGAGGACGGTTGGTTGGCCCGTAGCAAAAACAATGCAAGCGACGCCGGCACCCCTGAAGTTAAAAATAACAAAGACAAGTCTCGACGCAATAGATACAAGCGCCGAAATAGCGGTGACAACACCGAGGATACGGCGGTCAACGCCGGATTCAGTGGCTCTAAGTCTGGTCAGCGGAAGAAGCCGTTCCAAAAGAATAATTCGGGCCCATCCAGCTTGGACCGCATACTTGATCGTCCATGCCAGATTCACGGCACCCCCGACAAGCCTCCTAATCATACAAATAGAGAGTGCTAGGTTTTCAAACAGGCCGGCCAATTAAACGCCGAGAACAGGGAAAAAGGATCGCAAAGCGAGGACAACGACAAAGAGCCACGGCAGCCGAACACAGGGGGACAGAAGAAGTTTCCCCCTCAGGTCAAAACGGTGAATATGATATATGCCACCCACATCCCCAAGAGGGAGCGCAAGCGTGCGCTTAGGAACGTCTACGCAATAGAGCCAGTCTCCCGAAAATTCAACCCATGGTCGTCGTGCCTGATCACTTTCGATCGCCGGGACCACCCGACCAGTATCCGTCACGGGGGCTCAGCCACATTAGTCTTAGACCCAATAATTGATGGGTTTCACCTGACTTGCATCCTTATGGATGGTGGTAGCAGCCTCAATCTGCTCTATCAGTATACAACGCGGAAAATGGGCATTAACCCATCAAGGATCAAGCCTACAAGGACTACCTTTAAAGGAGTCATACCAGGTGTAGAGGCCCACTGTACGGGCTCAATCACATTAGAGGTTGTCTTTGGATCTTCGGACAACTTCCGAAGTGAGGAGTTAATCTTCGATATCATCCAATTCCGCAGTGGCTATCATGCACTGCTCGGACGAACTACATTTGCTCGATTAAACGCAGTGCCACACTATGCTTATCTCAAGCTCAAGATGCCCGGTCCACACCGCGTTATAACAGTCAATGGCAATACGAACACTCCCTCCGTACAGAAGAGCACATAGCTGCCCTAGCAGCAGAAGTACAAAGCGGCCTTCTCAAGCAGACCCTTCATTCGGCTGACGAGCCCACGGACATCCTTAAGAGGGTCCAAACTACTCTGCAGCAGGAGAGTTCGGCTCGTTAGGAGCTCGACTAGCAATCCGGCCTCCGTCTCAGTCCTGATCAAGTGGTGGCATTCGTGTCGCGCATACATAACTACGCACTTAAAATTCCATGGGCATTGACGGAGGCACAAACAACTTGTGATCCATGGCACGGCTCAACCGACATCGGATACACACATACTTTCACTTTTACTTGTTTTCCTTTCAGGTCTCAATCCCACAGGCCCCATCGAGGGGTCTGGTCATCGGTCCTCTTGTAGGATAAATACACCAAGACGGCGAGAAGCGCGGACATATGGGGAACTTTTTACGTGACTCCGTTAATGATAACTCTACCTGTTTTCCAGGACCCATATGCAGCTCTCCCTGATTTTGGCATGTTAAATAGCTTATTGCTTCTTGCACTATTTGTATCAATGCGCCTTGACGTACTAATTACATTACAATGAGAACAGTGTGTAGCTGGAGCTTTAGGACCCCAGCCTTTTACCTTTAAGTCTTTTCTGTTTTCTTTCTCTCTTTTCTTTTTCAGATTCCCTATGGATAACCCCATTAGGTAGCACCCGTACACTTTGGTACGTTTGACGTTTGCCAGGGGCTTTATAGCACCTTACACCACGACAACAAAAGTCCGAACACTTTCTATAATTATAGTTCGGCACCCCGAATTTAGCATTATATGCATTGGCTCCGAATCATGTCTTTGGTCAATAGTTGGGTTGCCTGGCTCCTATGCTTGCTACCCTATGTTCCGCTACATCAGCTAGGGTAGTAAAGGGAGAACTACTGCGATTGTGTCCTAGTCTAAACCGGATGAGCACCTCAGTAGAGAAAGCTGAAAATTGACTGTCATGATGCGGCGAGAGCTGGTTAGCTGTTCGGAGGTCTCAAACTGTTGGAGATTTTTCTGTATTTCGTGAAGGATCGGTACTTCCCGATCAGACGCTGAAAGCACTCTGGTTCGTATACCAGGGGTTGCCCCTATGTTTTATTATAAAACTCCTATGACTAAGTGAGGGCGTTCAAGCTGCATAGTCTGGTTGCCTGGTTCGTTGCACTAAACAACTCCTTCAAGGACCATATAATTGGATCAAGATTGTTTAGATTCCATCCCGAACACCTCCGTACTACCTACGCGAGGGCTGAAGCCGACGACTGGTTAACCCTCAGATTTCATACAACACGGCCGCACAGGAGGAAACAATCAAAACATAATAAAAATTATATATTGCAAGGCGGATTTGTTCATACAAGGCAAAACATGGATGTATTCATTCGAGAATAACGTCCTGCCCGCACTGCGTTGCTATAAGTCGAGATCCCTCTAGGACATCCGCAAAATATCGCTTGGGTATGCGGTGCTCCTTGCCCTCCGGCAGCCTCCTGGACACCTCGACGGCATCCACCTTCGCCCACCACATCTTGCAATGAGCGAAGGCCATGCAGGCACCCTCGATGCAGATTGATCGCTTGACGATGTCTAGCCGCGGACAAGCCTCCCCCACCCGCTTCACAAGGCCGAAATAACTACTAGGTATAGCTTCGGTCGGCCATAATCGGATTATGAAATCCTTCATGGCCAGTTCGGCCACCCTATGCAGCTCGACCAACTGCTTCAGTTGATCGAAAAAGGCCGCCGGATGCTCTAGCACAGCATACTGCGACCAGAACAGCTTCTCCGAAGAATCCCCTTCCCTGGCTCGGAAGAACTCCGCAACATCGGATACACTACGCGGCAGATCCACAAAAGCCCCTGGGCAACTCTGAATCTGGGTTAGTAAAAGGTACTTCCTCTCCACATACTTGCTTTGCATGTTAAATACCTTACCCGCTACGATCTTCTTCGCCTTCTGGATCTCCTGGAGAGCGTCCCGGGCCTCATTCCGTGCGGCCTCTGAGCTCTGACGAGCCTTGATAAGTTCGGCCTCTCGAGCCGACGCCTCGTGCTCCAAAGCTTCACACATCTTCACCACATCTTGGAGCTCCTGCTGTACCTCCCCAACTCGGGCCTTGAGCTTTTTACAGGTGGCTTGCTGTTGGACAGCCTTCCCCTCGGCTTCGGCCAGGGACTTTCTCAGGGCCTCGATCTCGGTCGTCGCTTCTATACAAATCATGGCATTTTGGTCATCGCATACAATTTTTTTCTTTTTGAATATATAACAGGTTATTGCTTACCTTGTTTTTCCTGGAGCTGCCTCTTCGCTTGGCCCAACTCCTCCTCGGCCTCCGCCAGTTTCTGCTTCAGTCCAGAAACTTCGGCAGTATGCGAGGCCGCGGCTAGCAATGACGCCTGCATTTCAGAAAAATTAAGTTAGTTTCCTTTTAAAATGAGATTGATCCTCTCTCCGCCTTTTTCTTTCCGAACACCGGACAGTGTCTTAAGGGCTACTGGTCTACACTGGGATTTCTCCTTGTTCGGCGTCTCTTACCTCAAAACCTGTCAGCAAGCTGTTGCAGGCTTCAGTTAATCCGCTCTTGGCGGACTGAACCTTTTCAATCACCACGCTGATAACCCACAAGTATAGGGGATTGCAACAGTTTTCGAGGGTAGAGTATTCAACCCAAATTTGTTGATTCGACACAAGGGGAGCCAAAGAATATTATCAAGTATTAGCAGCTGAGTTGTCAATTCAACCACACCTGGAAACTTAATATCTTCAGCAAAGTGTTTAGTAGCAAAGTAATATGATAGTAGTGATAACGGTAACAAAAGGTAACAGTAGTAAAAGTAATGTTTTTGGTATTTTGTAGTGATGATAGCAATAGCAACGGAAAAGTAAATAAGCGAAGAACAATATATGCAAAGCTCGTAGGCAATGGATCAGTGATGGAGAATTATGCCGGATGCAGTTCATCATGTAACAGTCATAACCTAGGGTGACACAGAACTAGCTCCAGTTCATTGATATAATGTAGGCATGTATTCCGAATATAGTCATACGTGCTTATGGAAAAGAACTTGCATGCCATCTTTTGCCCTACCCTCCCATGGCAGCGGGGTCCTTACGAAAACTAAGGGATATTAAGGACTCCTTTTAATAGAGAACCGAAACAAAGCATTAACACATAGTGAATACATGAACTCCTCACACTACGGTCATCAGCGGTAAGTATCCCGATTATTGTCACTTCGGGGTTAAAGGATCATAACACATAATAGGTGAATATAGACTTGCAAGATAGGATCAAGAACACTCATGTATTGATGAAAACATAATAGGTTCAGATCTGAAATCATGGCTATCGGGCCCTAGTGACAAGCATTAAGCATAGTAAAGTCATAGCAACATCAATCTCAGAACATAGTGGACACTAGGGATCAAACCCTAACAAAACTAACTCGATTGCATGATAGATCCCATCCAACCCATCACCGTCTAGCAAGCCTATGATGGAATTACTCACGCACGGCGGTGAGCATCATGAAATTGGTGATAGAGGATGGTTGATGATGACGATGGCGATGGATTCCCCTCTCCGGAGCCCCGAACGGACTCCAGATCAGCCCTCCCGAGAGGTTTTAGGGCTTGGCGGCGGCTCCGTATCGTAAAACGTGATGATTTCTTCTCTTGAATTTTTTTCTCCCCAAAACACAATATATGGAGTCGGAGAGGCAACAGGGGGCCCACGAGGTAGGGGGCGCGCCCTAGGGGGGCAGGCGCGCCCCCACCCTCATGGAGAGGTGGTGGCCCCCCCGGCCTTCATCTTTTGCAGGTATTTTTCCTATTTTATGAAAAGTGGCTCCGTGAAGTTCCAGGTCATTCCAAGAACGTTTGCTCCTGCACATAAATAACACCATGGTAATTCTGCTGAAACATCATCAGTCCAGGTTAGTTCCATTCAAATCATGCAAGTTAGAGTCCAAAACAAGGGCAAAAGTGTTTGGAAAAGTAGATACGTTGGAGACATATCAACTCCCCCAAGCTTCAACCTTTGCTTTTCCTCAAGCAATTCAGTTGATAAACTGAAAGTGATAAAGAAAAACTTTTACAAACTCTATTTGCTCTTGTTGTTGTAAATATATAAAGCCAGCATTCAAGTTTTCAGCAAAGATTATAACTAACCACATTCACAATAATGCATAGATCTCAAGTTTACTCATATCAATAGCATAATCAACTAGCGAGCCATAATAATAAATCTCGGATGACAACACTTTCTCAAAACAATCATAATATGATATAACAAGATGGTATCTCGCTAGCCCTTTCTGAGACTGCAAAACGTAAATGCAGAGCACCTTTAAAGACCAAAGACGGACTAGACATTGTAATTCATGGTAAAAAAGATCCGGTCAAGTCATACTCAATGTAAACTAACAGTAATGAATGCAAATGATAGCGGTGCTCTCCAACTGGTGCTTTTTAATAAGAGGTTGATGACTCAGCATAAAGGTAAATAGATAGGTCCTTCGCAGAGGGAAGCAGGGATTTGTAGAGGTGCCAGAGCTCGGTTTTGAAACAGGGGTGAAAAATATTTTGAGCGGTATACTTCCATTGTCAACATAACAACCAAGAGATGGTGATATCTTCCATGCTACACACATTATAGGCGGTTCCCAAACAGAATGGTAAAGTTTATACTCCCCCTTCCACCAACAAGCATCAATCCATGGCTTGCTCGAAACAACGAGTGCCTCCAACTAACAAGAGTCCCAGGGGGAGTTTTGTTTGCAATTATTTTGATTTAGTTTGCATAAAGCATGGGACTGGGCATCCCGGTGACCAGCCATTTATCTCGTGAGTGAGGAGCGGAGTCCACTCCTCTTGAGAATAACCCGCCTAACATGGAAGATACAGACAGCCCTAGTTGATACATGAGCTATTCGAGCATACAAAACAGGATATTTATTTGAAGGTTTAGAGTTTGGCACATACAAATTTACTTGGAACGGCAGGTAGATACCGTATATAGGTAGGTATAGTGGACTCATGTGGAATAACTTTGGGGTTTAAGGGATTGGATGCACAAGCAGTATTCCCGCTTAGTACAGGTGAAGGCTAGCAAAAGACTGGGAAGCGACCAGCTAGAGAGCGACAACAGTCATGAACATGCATTAAAATTAATCAACACCGAATGCAAGCATGAGTAGGATATAATCCACCATGAACATAAATATCGTGAAGGCTATGTTGATTTTGTTTCAACTACATGCGTGAACATGTGCCAAGTCAAGTCACTTAAATCATTCAGAGGAGGATACCACCCTATCATACCACATCATAACCATTTTAATAGCATGTTGGCACGCAAGGTAAACCATTATAACTCATAGCTAATCAAGCATGGCACAAGAAACTATGATCTCTAGTTGTCATTGCAAACATGTTTATTCATAATAGGCTGAATCAGGAATGATGAACTAATCATATTTACAAAAACAAAAGAGGTCGAGTTCATACCAGCTTTTCTCATCTCAGCCAGTCCATCATATATCATCATAATTGCCTTTCACTTGCATGATAGAATAATGTGAATAATAATAATAGTGCACGTGCATTGGACTAAGCTGGAATATGCAAGCATTCAATAAACAGGAGAAGACAAGGCAAAATGGGCTCTTTTGTCAGATCAACAAGTATGCATATAAGAGCCACTTCAACAATTTAATCATGGTCTTCTCCGATTGCCCCCCAAAGAAAAGAAAAGAAATAAAACTATTTACACGGGAAAGCTCCCAACAAGCAAAAGAAGAACATGAAATATTTTTGGGTTTTCTTTTTAATTACTACAAGCATGGAAATTAAACTGATTAAAAGCTACAACTATTTTTTGGTTTTTCTTAAGGTTTATTAAGCAAACAAGAAGAAAGCATAAAAAGGAAAATAAACTAGCATGGATGATACAATGAAAAAGTATGAGCACCGACATCTAGCAATGAGTGTGTGAACATAAATGTAATGTCAGTGGGAAATACGTACTCCCCCAAGCTTAGGCTTTTGGCCTAAGTTGGTCTATGGCCACGGCTGGCCTGGCGGATATCCATAATAGTAGTTGGGGTCGTACTGAGAAGAAGAAGAGGAAGACTCTGGTTGCCACTGGTAATTAGACTGTCGTGAAGGATCAACTTGTGGTTCCGGCTCTGGCTCCTCGACTGGTGCAGGGTTCCGGTAGGTGTGAATAGCCTTCAACGGAACAAGGTACGTGCCTGAAGATAAATCAAACAAAGAAGGAGCGGACAAGGTAATAGTCTCAAGATGATGTTTATTAAAGAACAATTGATATTTAAGCTCTCCTTCCCTATTCTTAACAATAAAATCATGTGCCACCATACTCTTATAATCTAGATAAACACGAGGCAGCACCTTTTCTTCCTTCTCAAAATGCCTAATAGGTATGTTAAAATGTGCAGCTAGGCGTGAAGCATAGATGCCTCCAAAGATGGGGCCCTTGGTACGGTTCAGACTTAACCGTTTGGCAATAATACCGCCCATACTAAAGGTGTTATCACTATATAAACCGTGGAGCATAATAATAATATCAGGGATACTAAGGTTTCCACAGTTTCCGCGTCCAATTAAGCAACGACTAGCAAATAATGCAAAGTAACGTAAATCAGGAAAAACGTATGCTAGTGACTCGTGCATCGGAAACCTTCCTAGTTTCCCCTACAGTGAGAGTATCAATAAACCCCATCATGATATGGTTCTTCTGTCTTGCCCTCAAAAGGGACTAAAAAATCCGACAAAAATCATAAAGTGACATCTCCTTATGCTCATCATATAAATGAAACTCCACCGTAGGTGGCGAATTCCTAGAATGGAAATGAAAGTTTTGCACAAAGGTATTTGTGAGTAAGAGATACTGATCGCATTGGTCATGGAGGAAAGCGGTGAGGCCTGCATTCTTAGTCAACTCAGGAAAATCTTCATAAATACCGGCTGCTCTCAATAAATCATCGGAAGGCCTTTCACACGCCCGAACCTCCGCGGTGTGCGGCAAATTATACTTAGGCTTCGGTGCCCTTTCCTTCGAGCTTTGGCTCGATGAGCCCCTCAATAGTCTCCTCATCATTTTCTGAAAAATTCTGAAATTTTAGTAACTTCAAAATAAAAGTAAACCAAACTCAATAATATTGATAGCAACTACTCCTACAAGTGCCTAGGGCCTATATCATGCATCAAAACTACTTTTGACCATATAAATTTGACATGCAAGCTCAAGAACAGGGTCACCTAAGCAGCAAAAATTTGCAATGAATAAAGCACTAGAACAAAAACTAATTGGACCAATGGAGGAGTCACATACCAAGGAACTATCTCCCCAAGCAGTTTTGTGAGAGGTGCTTTGAGTAAGGAGATCGAAAATGGCAGCAAAGTGAGCTAGAACGCGTGCTTGAGCTGGATATTCGTGTTTGTGGGAGGAAGATGAAGTGTGTGGGTGCAGGAATAAGTGGAGGAGGGCCACCATGGGCCCACGAGGCAGGGGGCGCGCCCAGGGGGGTAGGGCGCGCCCTCCTGCTGTGTTCTCAGTGCCAAATATTCTCAAATATTCTAGAAAAATTCATATTTAAATTTCAGGGCATTTGGAGAACTTTTATTTTCGGGGTATTTTTATATTGCACGGATAATCAGATAACAGTTAGAAAAATATTTATTTTTATTTTATTTAATATAAATAACAGAAAGTAAAAGTGGGGTACAGAAGGTTGTGCCTTCTAGTTTCATCCATCTCATGATCATCAAAAGGAATCCACTAACAAGGTTGATCAAGTCTTGTTAACGAACTCATTCCGAATAACATGGAACCGGAGAAATTTCGAATAACACTATGTTACCTCAACGGGGATATGCACATCCCCAATAATAAGAATATCATATTTCTTCTTGACAGTAGGAAGAGGAAATTCAAAACCTCCAAATATAATCGATGGAATTTTTCCAATAGAGTTGATACTATGAACTTGAGGTTGTTTCCTCGGAAAGTGTACCGTATGCTCATTACCATTAACATGAAAAGTGACATTGCCTTTAGTGCAATCAATAACAGCCCCTGCAGTATTCAAAAAGGGTCTTCCAAGAATAATAGACATACTATCGTCCTCGGGAATATCAAGAATAACAAAGTCCGTTAAAATAGTAACGTTTGCAACTACAACAGGCACATCCTCACAAATACCGACAGGTATAGCAGTTGATTTATCAGCCATTTGCAAAGATATTTCAGTAGGTGTCAACTTATTCAAATCAAGTCTACGATATAAAGAGAGAGGCATAACACTAACACCGGCTCCAAGATCACATAAAGCAGTTTTAACATAGTTTCTTTTAATGGAGCATGGTATAGTGGGTACACCTGGATCTCCAAGTTTCTTTGGTATTCCACCCTTAAAAGTATAATTAGCAAGCATGGTGGAAATTTCAGCTTCCGGTATCTTTCTTTTATTTGTAATAATATCTTTCATGTACTTAGCATAAGGATTGGTTTTGAGCATATCAGTTAATCGCATACGCAAAAAGATAGGTCTAATCATTTCAGCAAAGCGCTCAAAATCCTCATCATCCTTTTTCTTGGATGGTTTTGGAGGAAAAAGCATGGGTTTCTGAACCCATGGCTCTCTTTCTTTACCATGTTTCCTAGCAACAAAGTCTTTCTTATCATAACGTTGGTTCTTTGATTGTGGGTTATCAAGATCAACAACAGGTTCAATTTCTACACCATTATCATTACTAGGTTGAGCATCATTATGAACATTATTATTAGCATTACCACTAGTTTCAGGTTCATTACCACTAGTTTCAGGTTCATTACCAGATTGTGTTTCAGCATCAGAAATATAAATATCATTTGGATTCTCAGGTGTTTCAACAATAGGATCTCTAGAAGCATGCAAAATCCTATCGTTTTCTTTTTGTTCTTTTTAGAAGGACTAGATGCATCTATTTTATTTCTCTGAGAATCTTGCTCAATTCTCTTAGGATGGCCTTCAGAATACAAAGGTTCCTGAGTCATTCTACCAGTTCTGGTAGCCACTCTAACAACATTATCATTATTCTTACTATTCAATTCATTGAGAAAATCATTTTGAGCTTTAAGTACTTGTTCTACTTGAGTGGTAACCATAGAAGCATGTTTACTAATAAGTTTAAGTTCACTTTTAACATTAGCCATATAATCACCCAAGTGTTCAAGCATATTTGAATTGTATTTCAATTGTCTACCAAAATAAGCATTAAAATCTTCTTGCTTAGCCATAAATTTATCAAACTCATCTAAGCATGGGCTAGCAAATTTAGTAAATGGGATTTCAGCTTTATCATATCTATAGAGAGAATTTACCTTTACTACCTGTGTCAGGTTATCAAGACCATGAGTTTCTTCAATAGGTAATGGATTAAGATTATATGTTTCTTCAACAGGCGGTAAATTAAGACCATGTATTTCTTCAATAGGAGGTAAATTCTTAACATCTTCAGCTTTAATACCTTTTTCTTTCATAGATTTCTTTGCCTCTTGCATATCTTCAGGACTGAGAAATAGAATACCCCTCTTCTTCGGAGTTGGTTTAGGAATAGGCTCAGGAATTGGCTCCGGAGGTGTCCAATTATTTTCATTTGTCAACATATTATTCAATAGAATTTCAGCTTCATCCGGTGTTCTTTCCCTGAAAACAGAACCAGCACAACTATCCAGGTAATCTCTGGAGGCATCGGTTAGTCCATTATAAAAGATATCAAGTATTTCATTTTTCTTAAGAGGATGATCAGGCAAAGCATTAAGTAATTGGAGAAGCCTCCCCCAAGCTTGTGGGAGACTCTCTTCTTCAATTTGCACAAAATTATATATATCCCTTAAAGCAGCTTGTTTCTTATGAGCAGGGAAATATTTAGCAGAGAAGTAATAAATCATATCCTGGGGACTATGCACACAACCAAGATCAAGAGAATTAAACCATATCTTAGCATCACCCTTTAATGAGAACGGAAATATTTTGAGGATGTAAAAGTAACGAGTTCTCTCATCTTTAGTGAACAGGGTGGCTATATCATTTAATTTAGTAAGATGTGCCACAACAGTTTTAGATTCATAACCATGAAAAGGATCAGATTCAACCAAAGTAATTATATCAGGATCAACAGAGAATTCATAATCCTTATCAGTAACAAAGATAGGTGAAGTAGCAAAAGCAGGGTCAGGTTTCATTCTAGCATTTAGAGATTGCTTACTCCATTTAGCTAATAACCTTTTGAGTTTCATTTCTATTTTTGCAAGCTAAGATAGCGAAAGAAGCTTCTTGATCAAAAACATAACCCTTAGGAATAACAAGTGATTCTTCATCATCACTTTCATCAGTATCATCAGATTCAATATTTTCAATTTCTCTAGCCCTAGCAAGTTGTTCATCAAGAAAATCACTAAGTGGCACAGTAGTATCAGGCATAGAGGTAGTTTCATCATAAGTATCATGCATAGCAGAAGTGGCATCATCAATAACATGCGACATATCAGAACGAATAGCAGAAGCAGGTGTAGGTGTCGCAAACTTACTCATAACAGAAGGTGAATCAAGTGTAGAGCTAGATGGCAGTTCCTTACCTCCCCTCATAGTTGAGGGATAGATCTTGGTTTTTGGATCTCTCAAGTTCTTCATAATGATAAGCAGATATATATCCCAAGTGACTCAAAGAATAGAGCTATGCTCCCCGGCAACGGCGCCAGAAAATAGTCTTGATAACCCACAAGTATAGGGGATCGCAACAGTTTTCGAGGGTAGAGTATTCAACCCAAATTTATTGATTCGACACAAGGGGAGCCAAAGAATATTCTCAAGTATTAGCAGCTGAGTTGTCAATTCAACCACACCTGGAAACTTAATATCTGCAGCAAAGTGTTTAGTAGCAAAGTAATATGATAGTAGTGATAACGGTAACAAAAGGTAACAGTAGTAAAAGTAATGTTTTTGGTATTTTGTAGTGATGATAGCAATAGCAACGGAAAAGTAAATAAGCGAAGAACAATATATGGAAAGCTCGTAGGCAATGGATCAGTGATGGAGAATTATGCCGGATGCGGTTCATCATGTAACAGTCATAACCTAGGGTGACACAGAACTAGCTCCAGTTCATTGATATAATGTAGGCATGTATTCCGAATATAGTCATACGTGCTTATGGAAAAGAACTTGCATGACATCTTTTGTCCTACCCTCCCGTGGCAGCGGGGTCCTTACGGAAACTAAGGGATATTAAGGCCTCCTTTTAATAGAGAACCGGAACAAAGCATTAACACATAGTGAATACATGAACTCCTCAAACTACGGTCATCACCGGTAAGTATCCCGATTATTGTCACTTCGGGGTTAACGGATCATAACACATAATAGGTGACTATAGACTTGCAAGATAGGATCAAGAACACTCATATATTGATGAAAACATAATAGGTTCAGATCTGAAATCATGGCACTCGGGCCCTAGTGACAAGCATTAAGCATAGCAAAGTCATAGCAACATCAATCTCAGAACATAGTGGACACTAGGGATCAAACCCTAACAAAACTAACTCGATTACATGATAGATCCCATCCAACCCATCACCGTCCAGCAAGCCTACGATGGAATTACTCACGCACGACGGTGAGCATCATGAAATTGGTGATGGAGGATGGTTGATGATGACGATGGCGATGGATTCCCCTCTCCGGAGCCCCGAACGGACTCCACATCAGCCCTCCCTAGAGGTTTTAGGGCTGGGCGGTGGCTCCATATCATAAAACATGATGATTTCTTCTCTCTGATTGTTTTTCTCCCCGAAACACAATATATGGAGTTGGAGTTGGAGTCGGAGAGGCAACAGGGGGCCCACAAGGTAGGGTGCGCGCCCTAGGGGGGCAGGCGCCCCCCACCCTCGTGGAGAGGTGGTGGGCCCCCTGGCCTTCATCTTTTGCAGGTATTTTTCTTATTTTCTGAAAAGTGCCTCCGTGAAGTTTCAGGTCATTTCAAGAACGTTTGCTCCTGCACATAAATAACACCATGGTAACTCTGCTGAAAACAGCGTCAGTCCGGGTTAGTTCCATTCAAATTATGCAAGTTAGAGTCCAAAACAAGGGCAAACGTGTTTGGAAAAGTAGATACATTGGAGACGTATCACACGCCCATAAGGGCACGGTGCTCATCCATAATGGAAGCGCCTCATAGCGCCTCCAGCAGGTTATCCGGTGCCCCTGGTTGGACAAGGGCCACCGGTGGAACAGGCATCCCCCTTCTTTCGAAGGAGGGTGCATGCTGGATTCCGGAGCCGCCTCGGTCTCCGAAATTGAGTCCGGTTGAGGGCCGAACTATGTACGGCTCTTCCCGCCAGTCTCATTGGGGATTGAGTCCCCTCGGTGTCCGGCGACGGGGGTTTCGCCTTCGGGCGCCTCCTGAGCCTCTCCCCCGCCGGAGACAGTCCTTCGGGACAGCACCTCCGCATCCTCCTTGGTCTTGGGGGAGTGTGCGTCTGGCAGGGAGTCGCTGGCCATCGCCTCGGAATCCAGCGAGCCTCCTGATGAGGATCGCTGGGAGCTGTCGTGGCCCGGACTACAATAACATTTGCCAATCATTTCAATACAATGAGGAGGAGAAACTTTATGGGCGGATAAGGTATTAGTACTTACGATGCGGCCCGAGGCTTAGCGCGGGGGCGTCTCTTCGGACTGTCATGAACATCCCATGCAGAGTTACCTGGTAGGGAGCCCTTCCCCTTTTTGGGCGTCTCCGCCTCCAGAGTTGTGGAGGACGCCCTCTTCTTCCTCCCCCCGTCGGGGGGAGAGTCGCTCTCCTCCTCCTCCTCATCCGCGTCGTCTTCGGCGGCGGGGGAATGAGCCTTGTCTTCGGACGCCACGTCCGAAGTGCCCTTGCGGCGGGGGCCACTCCGGACCCCCTTGGCCTTTCCTGTGGCCTTCTTCTCTGGTGCCTTGTAAGGCGCCGACTCCAGCATCTTCGCTAAACGCGGAGTGACTGGCTCTTCGGGCAGGGGAGCCGGACACCAAATCTTCTTCGCCTGCTTCAACCAGTACTAAAAAAGCAATGGTAATGAAAGCATTAGATATCACCCTTGAAACAAGCAAGTAAGGGATGTGTTAAAAATAACATACCTCGTTGGGGAGGTGATTTATATCGTGGCCACAATCCGAATCAGTGGCCAGCGGTACCTCGTTGCCCTTGAAAACCAACTTCCAGGCATCTTCATGAGTCGTTTCGAAGAGCCTCACCAAGGTGTGGTGTTTCTTCGGATTGAAGTCCCATAGAGGACGGCTTCGGCTCTGGCAGGGGAGGATCCGGTGCACCAACATCACTTGGATTATGTCGATGAGCTTGATATCCATATCGATCATGCTTTGGATGCGCGTTTGCAGCGCAATTAGCTCGTCCGATGAACACCAGTTTGGGCTCTTCTCGACCCAAGAGGTGAGCCGCACGGGAGCGCCGGAGTTGAATTCGGCAGCTGCGGCCCAGGTGGCGTTGCTTGGTTCGGTGATGTAGAACCATAGCTTCTGCCATTCCTTGACAGATTCCATGAATGTGCCTTTTGGCCAAGAAACATTGGTGAGCTTGCTCACTATTGCGCCCCCGCACTCTACATGCTGTCTGTCCACCACCTTGGGCTTCACGTTGAAGGTTTTGAGCCATAACTCGAAGTGGGGGTGGATGTGGAGGAAAGCCTCGCACACGACGATGAACGCCGAGATATTGAGGAAGGAGTTCAGGGATAGATCATGGAAATCTATCCCGTAGTAGAACATAATCCCGCGGACGAAGGGGTGGAGTGGAAACCCTAACCCGCGAAGGAAACTGGGGGGAGGGTGAACACTACCCTCTCGTTGGGATTTGGTGTGGGGATGATCTGTCCCCGGGTTGGAAGGCGGTGGGCAATTTCCTTCGCCAGGTACCCGGCCGCCCGAAGCTCAACAACGTTCTTCTCCTTAACGGAGGAGGCCATCCACTTTCCTTGACCTCCGGATCCGGAGATGGTTGAGTGCTTTCTCGAGACAAGGGGAATGAGAACTTGGGCGCTGGAGCTCAAGGACGGAGAGGCAGGAGGAAAGCGTGGGGGAAGAAGGAGGAACCTTATCTCCTTATAAGGGCGGTGAATATCGGACGCCCCCCATTCGCCTTAAAATTTGCCTGGTCCAAGGCTGTGCAAATGGCACGGTTGGGTTACCCACACCCATATTAATGAGAATCCCGTGACAAGGGGACACGATCTCTGCTTTGACAAGACGTGCCAATGACAACCGCGTCTCGAAATGTGGGGAGAAAAATGGTTCGAAATTATAACCGGACAGGCGTGACGTCACATTACTAAAGTTGTCAGCGGATGGGACTCATGTGTTATTATATTCTCTCTACGGTTGTGTGCGGTGTGTGTTACAAGTCCGGACACAATCAATTTGTGTGAAGACTATTCGGGAGTTCGGAAGGAGGAACCCGCCTTGCAATGCCGAAGAAAACACTACACGCCGGATACCTTGTCATTGAAGCCAGGTTCAGGGGCTACTGAGGGAGTCCTGGACTAAGGGGTCCTCGGGCATCCGACTTGTTATCTATGGGCCGGACTGATGGGCTGTGAAGATATGAACACCGAAGACTGTACCCATGTCCAGATAGGACTCTCCTTGGCGTGGAAGGCAAGCTTGGCGAACAACTATGAAGATTCCATATTATGTAACCGACTCTATGTAACCCTAAATCCCCCAGTGTCTATATAAACCGGAGGGTGTAGTCCGAATAGGGGATACTCAATACCGTAGTTATACAGGCTAGACTTCTAGGGTTTAGCCATTACGATCTCATGGTAGATCAACTCTTGTAATACTCATATTCATCAATATCAATAAAGCAGGACATAGGGTATTACCTCCATCAAGAGGTCCCGAACCTGGGTAAAACATCGTGTCCACTGCCTCATGTTACCATCCACCTTAGACGCACAGTTCAGGACCCTCTACCCGAGACTCGCCGGTTTTGACACACCCTGCCTCCGACGGCGACGGGCGACTAACATTACTGATGAGCAATAAAACTTAGTAAGTTTGCCTAAAAAACTTGTTGAAAATCTTTCTTCCTAATTAGGCTTTTCCACATCAAATGATTGGTTACAAAAAGAATGGGCAATGAGGCAATATAATGAGCTACTACCTACGATTCTGGTTTATTAGTTCTCATCGTATTTTAGATCAAAGTTTAACCACATATTTGACTAGCAAAATATTAATGCATGTCACCAAAAACTATATAGTTGAATTTGTATTTGAATGTACTCTCCAATGAAATTATTTGCTATATACTCCTATCAGACGAACTCCGCGGAGTAATATAGAACGGAGGGAGTATAACTTATATTTTGTTAGTTAAAATCATGATCAAAATATGTCTCAAAATACAAAGAAGACTATTAAATTCATCCATCGTGTTCACCGCGGAGTTCGTCTGCATATATCATACGTATGTATGTCGGACTCACCCATTGTGTCGTCCTCACTGACACAAGCAAAAGCCAAGCGAAAAATACCAACTATGGTAGGAACTCCACAATTTTCTTTTCCGAAACGGAACTCCACAATTTCAGATGAATGTTGCATCGTTTTTTCCATGGGATCAATTCCGGGGGCCAATTCAAATCAATTATTTTGGAACGGATAACACGAGCTGTGCCCTCTCACATGGCCAAGGGGCGCTGGAAATTAACAAATCTTTTCTGGCGCCACGAGGTGCACACCATTCTCCAGCAGTATTAGCTACTCAATCTAGTTTTAGGAACCGTTCTTCTTGATGTGTGTGCTAACTAGTGCTTGCCAGATGCAGCATCTGGACCGGCCGACCATGCCACTTTTGTCCGGCGTGTTACAAAGCCAACCACGTTACGTTATGGTAGCATGCCTGGTCATATATCCACGAGTAGTCTGCGAGCACTTGCCAAAAACATCAGCAAGTAGTGCATAGGTTATGTAGAGTCAAGGAGTCGTGAAGCTCTATCTAGGTGCCTCGACACTCATTTTCAAGGGGCTTTCTAACCCAGTCACTCTTGAAGCCCTAGCCTGCCGAGAAGACCTGGCTCTGGCAGTCGATCTTTTTTTTAGAAAAAGAGGATGACTCCCGGCCTCTACATTTGGGAGATGCATACGGCCACTTTATTGATTATTTTCGAGGACCTTATAAAGTATTACAACAATGTGTTTAAATTCATCATCTTAGCAACACATGCCGCTATTCCTATCCAAAAAGATGAAGGGATGTTGGCTGGGCCACTACCCAAACCACTCACCTAAGCCTAACATCAAAAGCCGGAAACCGAAACATATTCGGAAGCCCCAGCCGAGCCACATACCGGATCTGGGACACAATCCGGTCAGACGCACTCGTGTGTCGTCGCCGCCATCTTTCACAGGTCCGTCTTCAGATCATATTGAGGCTTCTACCTTGTCTGGCCACTCTGCCATCGACGTCACCATGACGCCAGACAGCAACCTCCTCCTTGCTCGAGTCCATCTCCGTGCATCGGACGCCGAGCCTCCACAGCGCCATGCCGCCGATATCCGCCGCCATCGATGTGTGAGATGAAGTACCGCTCTACCATCCGCCCAGCCAGCACTTATTCCAAAACGATGCCCCCAGGAGGGAAATAATCATCGTCCGATCCGGAAGACCCAGATCTAGGGTTTCCCCCGGAGTATCCCGAGCCTGATGACGCAGACTGCAACGATGATGCCTCGACAAGGGAACGACATCTAAGACGCCGCCATCATCCGCCATGACCGTAGTCGGCGCGATTTTCATCGGAAGTTGCTCCACCAGACGTGCGCCGCCGACGTCGCTGGTCCCTTCAACCGGAGCAAACTCCAAAACAATGCCCTAAAGAGGGACTACGACGCAGAAGCACCGCCATCGCTCGATCCCAAGGAGATCTAGGGTTTCCCCCGTAGTTGCCCGCGCTGTCAAGGGCCAGACAAGGGTAGAATCCCGCGGATCTGCCCAGCTGCCGACGAGTCGCATCCACCACCGTGCCGACGGCCGACCAATAATCCGGCCGCGCCGCCACGAACCGATCCGGACACGCCGCCGCCGTCCCTGGCGGTCGCGACGCACCAGATCGCAAGGCCTCCTGCCGCGAGGAATCGACGTCGCCGAGGCGCCGCCACCACCCGCCGTGGCGATCGGCCCGCCGCCACGCTCCGGCCCGGCGGCGCCGGCACGCGCCAGCCCCACCCGAGCGAGAGGGCCCGAGTCCCCACCACCAACGGCGACAGTTAGGCTTCACCTGGCCGCGCCCTTGGGCAGCGGCGAGGGAGGAGGAGGAGTGGGGGAGGTTCGGCGGCAATGGGATCTGAGGCCTCCCGGTCGCCCACGCGGGGGGCGGCTTGGGAGGGACGGGGACGGGGACCGAACGATCACACAGATATGCTGGCACAGCGGTAGTCGATCTATCACTTCATAAGTTGTAGATTCAGAATGTAAGAACATCTACAGTCGGATCCCTCAAACCATCTTTTATATGCCCGCAGACGCGTCCGGTCAGTGACCGGACATGAGAGAGAAGGAAAAAGGTGACCCAATCGGATCCCTCATATCTTCTCTATATGTCCGGGCTGTCTGCGAACCTTCACATCCATCTCAAATATGGGGAGGATATGAGAGCTTGCGGACACGCCCGGTCAATCCGTCACATAGGACATGGCCCTACCTGGACCACCTTTTCTCTTTCTTTAGTCATTTTTTTCTTTCTCTCTCTTCATCTCCATCAATCACGTGCAAGTGACCGGACATATGAGGAAGAAAATGAGAATTGTGCCTACATGGATGGATAAATAAGGGCTTAAAACGGACACACCCGGCCACTGACCGGGCGCGTCCGCATGCATTTGAGGGATTGAATTAGAGATACGTGGCTGAAGATGCTCTAAGACAATGGTTGATGATATCAAACAAGGAACTTGGGAAGATATAGCACCATCATCAAGGAAATCATGCCGCTCTACGGACTTTACCATGTGTGCCTTTGTACAAGAGGTGCAAGATTTCAACTATGAAGCACACAACCTCGCTAAGTACACTATGTCTTTAGGGTTGGGACACCACATATGGCCGGGTCTTCCCTATGATCCTCTTTCTATACATCTAAACACTATTGATGAGCAATGGAACTTAGCGAGTTTGCCTAAAAAACTTGCTGAAAAACTTTCGTCCTATTCAGGCTTTTCCCCATCAAATGATTGGTTACAAAAAGGATGGACAATCAGGCAATATAATGAGCTACAGCCTGTAGAATATGCCTACGTCTTCCTCTCCATTCATGAGTATTTTCTCTCTTATCATTTGTACTACTGAATACTGATGTACGCTCGCTCACTCACTGTGTAGGTTCATCTATCGTGTTCCCTGCAGAGTTCGTCTGCCTATATCATATGTATATATGTCTCACTCGCCCATGTCATCCTCAACGACACAAACAAAGCCAAGTGAAAATTTTCAACTCTAGTAGGAACTCGACAATTTCGGATGAGTGTTGCATCGTTTTTGCCGTGGGATCGATCACGGGGGCAATTCAAGGGCAATTCAAGTCAGTTATTTTTGGAATGGATAACACGAGTTTTGCCCTCTCACACATGGCTAAGGGACGCTGGAAATTAACTAACCTTTTCTGGTGCCACGAGGTGCACACCATTCTCCGGTTATATTAGCTATCAGGATTGACACATCGATGATATATAAACCCCTCTGGGACATCATTCGCCGGCCTTCCATAATTAATCATCGTGATGCGCTTCTTCCATAGAATACGCCAAATGCAGACCAATAATTGCTCCGGTGGTCTCTAATAAATCTAGTTTTTGGGTTCTATTCGTTTGTCTCTATACGTACGTACTAGATTGGGACTATCATGCTATTCACGTTGAGCAGTACTATAGTACAGTTTATCCATGTGGTCATGGTCGAGTTAAGACAAATCGGCTTAAATATGGTTGGATTAGTACCCAAACAAATTGAGTCGATTACATTACAGTCAGTGATATGGTTAGGTAGCACGCAGTGTTTTGCATCTGGTGTAAGGTTGCGGCTAAGGGCATCTCCAGCGCCGACATGCAAATTATCTTTAACATTCGTCTGTGAACTGGACTAGTCCACGGACACGGATGCGGAAGACGACATCCAATGCTATTCTGTACATGTCCGCCAATAAAGGGCAGTTTGAAATTCAAAATTTAGTTTGATCCACACAGCACATCGGATCGCATTGTCCGATCACAACCAAAAAGAGGCAAGTATGCTTAGATTTACATGTCCGAATCCAAAAAAATATCAGTCCAGCAGTCCATGCAATTTTCTATCATGCCGGACCTGCAATCCCAGCCATCTGCTCCCGATCAAGGTGTCACCGCCACCGCATAGGCAACCTCCGCCGCGTCCTCATTGTCCGCCGCTATCAATTCATCTTTTGCCACTACAACATCTGAAAGCGAACAGATTACATGATCATTCTTGGGTCGACATCTAAAAAGGCCACATTCAAGGACAACATCTTGGCATCCTCAGCATTGCGGCGATCCTCATCTTCTTTTCCTTGAGCGCGGCCTTCCTTTCTTCGATCCTGGTCCTCCTATTTTTGAGCTTGAGCTTCTTCCGTCGCCTCCATCAACAATTTGAACCTTCCCGCCTTTTTGTCCTCCTTGAGGTCGGAGCGCTTCACACATGCCTCCCCCTTCTTCGCCAAGATGTCCTCGAACCTCTTCGTCAGCTTGGTCACTGCAACTTCTTGCTTCGCCCTCTCCTTCTACCACTTCTTCCCCTGTAAAAATCTTCTAACCTTCTTCGGCAGTTCTTGGGTTGGGTCAGTAGGGTCGCCGGTTTCTTCCTTGGTGGCTTGGGCGGCGGCGGTCTTGGCTGTGAAAAGGTTCCACTTCAGTTGTCCATTCAACTTCTACCAACAATGCATGACGATGAAGTATTTCTTCCCCAACTTCTTGTACACCAAACAAGCACGAGAAGGCTACAAAGTGAAACATTGTCAACAATGCATATCCGACTAGTGATCAACAAAACTAAGCATATCTGGTCAGTGTCAACTTACTTGCTCGGTGATTTGTGCACCGCTAGGCCACCGTGCGATGAGATGCTTCAAGTGCCCGCAATACTTCAACATAGCCTCTTGGATGGTGTACCATCGATGGTTCAGGGACTTTGATTCATGGTTGCGGATGACCGCGTCGGAGTAGGGGGGCGAAATGCTTGTGTTCGTGGAACCAAGTGTGAATGTTGTTCCAAAATGTTGTGCCCTTTTGCTCCATGCCATGGATCGGATCGAGGCTAGTGGCCAACCATGCATCGCACAACAACTTGTCCTCCCGCATGTTGATGCTTTCTCCTGTACCCTTCTTCTTCGGATCGCCAGTTGTATCATCTGGATCATCATGCACGTTGTCCTCCCCCTCCTGTTGTCCAGCGACCCAATGCTATTGTTGTTGTTGTTGTGTTCCTACGCCGGTCTGGGTGTAGGACTGTTGCGTGTCCGTCTGGGTGTAGGACTATTGCGTGCCCGTCTCGGTGTAGGATTGCTGCTACTGGTAGTTGCCGAACTTGGTGGGATGTAAGTCTTCCGTCCGCCCATCCTCATAGCCACATCTTCCTCTTTCGCCTCCGTCGTGGATGATGTCGAGCATCTTCATGTCCGGGTCGTCGTACGTCGGCTCCCCCACTTTAGGCATTGCAGCGAACAGTGTGCGAGCAACCATCTGCTCCCTGCCCGCCGCCCGCGCCCAGATGAGCTATGACAAAGAATACTCGGAGAAGAGCGGCAACACATTTACGTCGACGTTGTAAGGCACCTTCCCGGCAGGGGTTCCGAGCTGCTTCGCGGCGTAGAAGTATGTAGGCTTGTAATGCTGTAACACTCACAATGCGGCTATATCTCCCACGTGTCGGGGCACGACTTAGAGGCATAGCCGCATGGTAGGCTTGTCGCGAGAGGGGTAATCTTCACACATCCCATGTACTGAATGAGAAAGGGATAAATAGTTGGCTTACAATCACCACTTCACACAAATACAAGTTAACATACATCATCCAGAATACAATCAAGGTCCGACCACGGAACCAAAATAAAAGAAGACAACCCCAATTGCTAGATCCCCGATCGTCCCAACTGGGCTCCACTACTGATCAAAAGGAAACGAAGCAAACACAACGAACACGATCTTCAACGAGCTCCCACTTGAGCTCGGTTGCGTCACCTGCACTGGTATCATCGGCACCTGCAACTGTTTGGAAGTATCTGTGAGCCACGAGGACTCGGCAATCTCACACCCGCGAGATCAATACTATTTAAGCTTATGGGTAGGAAAGGGTAGTGAGGTGGAGCTGCAGCAAGCACTAAGCATATATGGTGGCTACCATACGCAAATAAGAGCGAGAAGAGAAGCAACGCAACGGTCGTGAACTAGAAGTGATCAAGAAGTGATCCTGAAACTACTTACGTTCAAACATAACACAAGAACCATGTTCACTTCCCAGACTCCGCCGAGAAGAGACCATCACGGCTACACACGCGGTTGACGCATTTTAATTAAGTTAAGTTTCAAGTTCTCTACAACCGGACATTAACAAATTCCCATCTGCCACATAACCACGGGCACGGCTTTCGAAAGTTCAAAACCCTGCAGGGGCGTCCCAACTTAGCCCATCACAAGCTCTCACGGTCAACGAAGGATATTCCTTCTCCCAGGAAGACCCGATTAGACTCGGAATCCCAGTTACAAGACATTTCGACAATGGTAAAACAAGACCAGCAAAGCCGCCCGATGTGCCGACAATCCCGATAGGAGCTGCACATATCTCGTTCTCAGGGCAACACCGGATGAGACATCCTATGAGTAAAACCAAACATCAAGTTTCCCTGAGGTGGCCCCGCAGTCTACTCGGTTCGGACCAACACTTAGAGAAGCACTGGATCGGGGGGTTAAAAATAAAGATGACCCTCGGGAGCGCGACTCCCGAGGTAAAAGTAGGTGGTGGTGAGGCAAATGGTAAAACCAAGGTTGGGCCTTGCTGGAGGAGTTTTAATCTAAACGAACTGTCAAGGGGTCCCCATAAGACCCAACCGTGTAAGGAACGCAAAATCAAGGAACATAACACCGGTATGCTGGAAACTAGGGCGGCAAGAGTGGAACAAAACACCAGCCATAAGGCCAAGCCTCCCACCCTTTACCAAGTATATAGATGCATTAATTAAATAAGAGATATTGTAATATCCCAACATATCCATGTTCCAACAGGGAACAAACTTCAGCTTCACCTGCAACTAGCAACGCTATAAGAGGGGCTGAGCAAAGTGGTAACATAGCCAAACAACAGTTTGCTAGGAAAGGTGGGTTAGAGGCTTGACATGGCAATATGGGAGGCATGATATAGCAAGTGATAGGTATCGCGACATAGCAATAGAGCGAGCAACTAGCAAGCAAAGATAGAAGTGATTTCGAGGGTATGGTCATCTTGCCTGGGATCCCGCAAGGAAGAAGAACGAGTCCATGAAGAAGACAAACGAACAAAGTCGAACGAATCCTCACAAACGCGATGTTATCGGAACTAACCCGAAGAAGCAACACCGGAAAGAAGCAAACAACATTGTAACGCCCTCGATGCGGCTATATCTCCTACGTGTCGAAGCACGACTTAGAGGCATAACCGCATTGAAAGCAATGTCGCAAGTAAGGTAATCTTCGCAAATAACCCTTGTAATACAATAAGGGAAAAGATACATGGTTGGCTTACAATCGCCACTTCACACAAATACATGAATAAAGCATTACATCATCCAAATACAATCAGAGCCTGACTACGGAGCCAAAATAAAAGAAGACTACCCCAAATGCTACACAGATCTCCGATCGACCCCAACTGGGCTCCACTACTGATCAACTAGAACGAAACAACACAAAGGATAAGATCTTCATTGAGCTCCTCCTTAAGCTTGGTTGCGTCACTTGCTCAGTAACATCGGCACCTGCAAACTGGTTTTGGAAGTATCTGTGAGTCACGGGGACTCAGCAATCTCGCACCCTCGTGATCAAGACTATTTAAGCTTACGGGTAAGGAAAAGTATGAGGTGGAGCTGCAGCAAGCGGCTAGCATATATGGTGGCTAAATATACGCAAATGAGAGCGAGAAGAGAAGGCAAGGCACGGTCGATAAAACTATGATCAAGAAATGATCCTAGAACAACCTACGTCAAGCATAACTCCAACACCGTGTTCACTTCCCGAACTCTGCCGAGAAGAGACCATCACGGTTACACATGCGGTTGATGTATTTTAATTAAGGTCAACTTCAGGTTTTCTACAACCAGACGTTAACAAAATTCCCATCTGCCCATAACCGTGGGCACGGCTTTCGAAAGTTCAATCCTTGTAGGGGTGTCCCAACTTAGCCCATCACAAGCTCTCACGGTCAACGAAGGATAAACCTTCTCCCGAGACATTCCGATCAGACTCGGCATCCCGGTTCTACAAGACAACTTCGACAAGGTAAAACAAATCCAGCAACACCGCCCGAATGTGCCGACAAATCCCGATAGGAGCTGCACATATCTCGTTCTCAGGGCACACTCAGATGAGACATCCTATGAGTAAAACCAAACCTCAAGTTGCCCCGAGGTGGCCCCGCAGTCTGCTCGGTCGGACCAACACTTAGAGGAGCACTAGCCCGAGGGGGTTTAAATAAAGATGACCCTTGAGTCCGCGGAACCCAAGGGAAAAAGAGGCTAGGTGGTGAATGGTAAAACCAAAGTTGGGCATTGCTGGAAAAGTTTTATTCAAGGCGAACTGTCAAAGGGTTCCCATAATAGCCCAACCGTGTAAGGAACGCAAAATCCGGGAACATAACACCGATATGACGGAAACTAGGGCGGCAAGAGTGGAACAAAACACCAGGCACAAGGCCGAGCCTTCCACCCTTTACCAAGTATATAGATGCATTAATTAAATAAGATATATTGTGATATCCCAACAAGTAAACATGTTCCAACAACGAACAACATCTCCATGTTCCAACAAGGAACAAACTTCAAACTTCACCTGCAACTAACAACGCTATAAGAAGGGCTAAGCAAAGCGGTAGCATAGCCAAACAATGGTTTGCTAGGACAAGGTGGGTTAGAGGCTTGGTTCAACAATATGGGAGGCATGATAAGCAAGTGGTAGGTATCGCAACATAGGCATAGCAAAAGAGCGAGCAACTAGCAAACAAAGATAGAAGTGATTTCGAGGGTATGATCATCTTGCCTGAAATCCCACAAGAAAGAAGAACGAGTCCATGAAGAAGACAAACGGACATAGTCAACGGATCCTCACAAACGCAACATTACCGGAACCAACCCGTAGAAGCAACACTGGAAAGGAGCAAACAACATAGTAAACAACCATCACATAATCATGGCATGATGCACAATCAAGTATGATGCATGTCCAGTTTAATGATACATGGCATGGCATGGCAAAGTGCACAAACAATCCTACAAATTAAGTGGAGCTCAATATGCAACCGAGTTGCATATTGGAGAAAACACCACATGACTTATTTAGTTCTCTCTCGTTTATGTACCCAACAATATTAAATGTTGTTAGCATGGCAAGAGGTGAAGCATGATGAAACTATCTAATCTAGGCAAGTTTAAATGAGGCCGGTACAACAAAACAACAAGTCCGGGAACTCCTCATATGCATATTTTGGTTATGGTACTGTTCTGCCCTAAACGTAATTTTAGAGTTGTTAAACGTGCTAGATGAGTGCATCATGTTAAACTAGGCATCTTTCTACCCCATTTACATATATAGTTTATTAAATTTGAAGCTACGGTTGAAAAGTTATGAATTAAAGTATTTTAGCATGGCATAGGAGCAAATTATATGTAACCAACATTTTAAACATATTAAACATGGATGAAAATGACATATTATGAAACCAGAGGAAAAACTAAGCATATTTCATATATAATTCATTTTAATCCGATGCACGAATTGTGAGTTATTATATGCATGTTGTGCAAGGGGTTTTCTGTAAATCTGCATTCTCTGGAAAATTAGCTAAAACTGGTCAGCACAATAGAAGGAAAAAAGGAGGCGCCAGGGGTTCTTCAGCTAGTGGGCCTCGGCCCGGCTTGGCAGAGGAGGCCAGCGCCACTGGGCCTTGCGCTGCACAGGGGAGCGGCTGGGGCGGCTGGACCACGCGCGGTGTAGATCTGGCAATTAACTGGACCGGGTCAACGAAGACGATTAGGAGCAGGGTCAATCGAGCTCCTCTGCTTGATGCATGGAGAGCGAACAGAGGTCGCCGGCGGCTGCTTGAACTTGGCGAAGGACGATGCGATGGGAAGTGGCGGCGGACCAAGGCGAAGTAGGGGAGGTCCGGTAGAGGATGCAGAACCCAGGCGGCGCGATGTGAGACTCCCAGCGGCAGCTGGTGCTGCAAGGGGACGGGTGTCCATGGAGCTCGCTCCTTCTGGTTTGGTGAGGTACGACAAGGCGGCGTGGTTCAAAGACTTGTGACGCAGATGAGTTCCGGCCGGTCGGGATCCCACTGGAATGCGGTAGGGCGAGGTTGGAGCTCCTGGACGGCGAGGACTTGGCGTTCGAATCCACCGGATCGAGATGAGGCGAGGGCGGTGCTATGGCGTTGGTTCTTCTGCGAGGAACACGGGGAAGAGAGGTTAGAGACCAGAGGCAAGAAGAACGGGAGGAAGGAGGGCGTGAGGAGGCCCGGCCTGGATCTGGCGGTGCACGGGGAGGTCCTGTTGGCGCTGCTGATCATCACCGGCGGGGACGGCTGGCTCCAAGGAAGACCCGAGAGGGAGGGGATCCAGGCGCGGTTCCTACCGACCCAAAAAGTGAGTGAGGCTGCGAACGGTTGGGTGGATCGAGGGGAGATGGCTGGTGGTTGGTGCAAGGGGGATGAGAGGATCCTGAGGTGGGGAATGAGTGCGGCAGCGGCTAGGAGGATCCCTAGAAATTAGGGATTTGGTCTGAAATTAGACTAGGGGTGGACTATATATATACATCACGGATTAGGTTAGGGGCTATCTCGACCCTACGATCGCAATCGGACGATCACGGATAAAATAGCTAGGGAGTCCAATTAACAAAACGGAGATGTTTTGTAGACGTTTGGGGATGATCCGGACCCAACGGTGATGACTGTCCGAGTCGGGTTCGGGTAAGTTTTGGACACGCGCGAGGGGTCGATGCACTGTGCAAAGAGGGGTAGGCTGGCCTAGCGGTCGGTAGTGAAATGTGTAGAGAGGCTTGGGCTGAGAGGAGAGGAAGGAAGACAGCCCGGCAACCGTTTTCGGAGACCGAAAACGTCCGACGATAGACCGGCTATACTGCCGCTATAGTTTAACGGTTGGGCTATCAAACGAACTCCGAATGCGATGAAACTTGACAGGCGGTCTATCTACACTAAAATAAGACCACACGTAAACTCTCATCCCATTCTGAGAACATTTTCCGGCCACTTATAAAATACTATTTCGGACATGCCGCGGGCGCGTGCAAGTGTGTCTGGGCTCAGAACGGACAACGGAAAGAACTGGAGGAAACCCGGACGGATGCAGGTTTTGAAAACATGATGATGCAATGCACATGATGACATGACAAGATGCGACACACAAGCAAGAGACAAGGCAACAACAGCGAAAAACTGGAGGACACCTGGCTCAACGGTCTCGGGGCGTTACAACACTCCACCACTACGAGAGGATCTCGTCCCGAGATCTAGAATGGCACCGGAGGGACAACGGAAGAGAAAGAGAAGAGGTAAAACTAAGTTGCTTCTTTGACAAACGAGTGAAACCAAAGAACCTTGCGAGGTTGAGCAAAAGACAGAAAGAAAGCAACGGATATGAATGAATTTGAAAACACTCCGTTAGGAAAAAGGGACAAGGAAGAACAAGGTTGAAAGCACTCCGGTAGGGAAGAGTAATAAGAAAGAACAAATTCGGATAACACTCCGGTTGAAAAGAGATGAAGACTTGATGAAATGAGAGAACTTGAGCAAAGGGGCACAACACTCCGGTTAAAAGGATAAGCATGACATGGACAAGAAGAAGGTTTGAAGAGAGCAGCAACACAATGCCTCCGGGAGAGAGAAATAGAAGATAGATGATGAAAATAAAAGAATGGAGAATAAAATGCCAACTTCTGTCACAAAAGAGTTTGAAAAGGCATCTTTAGGAGAAGGGTCGAACGGAGTTGTTGGGAATCCAACAACGAAAAAAATAAACTTGTTGTGGTCTTATG
This sequence comes from Triticum aestivum, assembly GCF_018294505.1. Classification (NCBI taxonomy): domain Eukaryota; kingdom Viridiplantae; phylum Streptophyta; class Magnoliopsida; order Poales; family Poaceae; genus Triticum; species Triticum aestivum. The sequence continues at coordinate 550,039,488 of NC_057809.1, read as the reverse complement.
GAAAACATCTCAAAACTATGAGGTGAAATTCTGCCACTACTGGAAACAATAGATTGGATTGATAAGAGCAAGGAGACGAGAAAACTATCTCACCGGGAGAATAAATGAAGAACTTGGGTCATTTATGAGCACCATAAATAGCGACAATCCTTAGGGAAGGCTTTAGGTGAAATATAACCCAAGATAACTCCAATGGCAAGATTGATGGATTTAAAATATCTCATTCTTAACAACATGTGAATCATGGAACATGAACTCAAATTATCAAGAATGACATAATACCACCTCTATTGATACGGAAGAAAGAAAATCACTCCGGATTGCAAGATGAAGAATACTTGATCTCCTTAGAAAAGAATCTCGATGAAAACTTCGAGAAGGGATAAAATCCTTGATGAACCATCATGTAGAACCTTCATTAGGAACTCCGGTAGCAAAAGAATGATCAAACGAAATGAAGGATGAAAAGAATAAGGTTGAAGCCTTACGATGATTTAGATGGATCTTCGTGATGATATAATTGAGAGATCATGGAACTCCGGGAGAAAAGATAAAGCATCTCGAACCGAGAATGTGATATGATGTACCACTCCAGAAAGCAGGGATTGAATTCACTCGATGAAACAAGAATAAGAATTACATTATGCCTATCCTTCATCAATTAAATTGATGACAAACAATGGATTTGGCACACTACTTATTATCGTAGAAAGGATTAAGAGAGATATAGCGCAAACTTGACAAGGTCTTCAATGAACCACCGGTATAATTTGAGAACAAAAGAATTGATATGATAGCCGAGGAAGAGAGATCTTCAACGAACCACCGTATGAATTGGAAAAGAATGAAGTAAAAGGTAAAGAAACACGGGGAAGAATTATGAAATGAATGAAGAAACTTGAGAGAATTTAGATGCAAGTGAACGAAAAATCACGAGTTGATTAGAGGATATTTGAATGATGCACCGGTAAGATTTGGATAACGAGAGTTGAAAGCTGGAATGAATAAATCTGAGATGATGGGGTCCGGATGATCAAACTGAAGAGACTCTTGAATTGCGCCGGATAGGTGAAAAAAAATCTCACGATCAAAACAATTACGAGAAGATGGCAACAAGCTAGAATCATGAATCTTGAACAGAATGAATAAGATTGAGAGAAAAATCTTCTTCGGTCTTCAAATCCGAGAATGACGACGAGAAACACCGCCAAATTGTTGAGGCACTCCGGAATGAATAATGGAAAGGTTGAGCCAACGATGAAAAAAAAGAAAAATCTTTGAGAAAGGCATTTGACTGATGACAATTCATTCTTACGTCAAACTTCGAAAAGAATTTGAGAATAGCTCCGGGAAAATAAGAAGAGTCAGGTAAGATCCTGGGAAAAGACATGTGGGTTAGGGCCCACTCAAAAGAAACACCATTGAAATGATTTAAAAGAGAGGTTGCACTGGTTGAATTAAATGGCTAGAATGAGATAACATGCTCGAAAGAGTTTGAACGAAAACAGAGTTGAAACACGAATCTTCGAGATATCTTGAGCACTCCGGAACAATAGGATAGCGAGAGGTGAACGATTAAGAATTGCACCGGCATGAGAAAACATTGAAATACGGAAAAGAATATGATCAACACTGAAAGCTTGAATTGGAACCACCGGAGAAGAAAGAGAACGAAGAATGATGAGCGCGTAGAGCATCTTCACGAGAACCACCGGGTAAGAATATTGACGGAGCAGAATGGGAAGACTTCATATCCATAAGATGGATGCTTGATTTAAGAAATCCGAGTCCTTGAAGTCAAAGGGTGGGTGGGCGGGAAAAACAAAGACAATTTGGGACGGATGAAACAAACACCATTGAGAAGATGTGATAATTGATCTTGCGGAAGTTGAAATGATCGGATCCACTTGAAGAGAAGCACACCGGTTAAAAGGATTGACATGACAAACTTGATTATCATGAAGGATTAGTATTCACATGAGAACACTGCTTAGGAAAAGGTATGGAATCAACATTTGACTTCGAAGCAACTCAAATACCACAACTCAAAACAAAACAAAGGATTGGCTAGCAGAATAAGCCGGAACAAACATATGATAGAGATTTCGTCCGAAGTTTTCGTGGTGGGGCCTACACGGGCTCGATCGTACAGCACCATCATGTACAAGGCAATGCACATGACATACAAAGCGTCCCCGAGTCGGCATAGCCAAGGACTCTTTAAGACACAACGAGACCACTGTAAAACCAACTGTGGATAGGCGGACCACTAGACGTCGAACCCCAATTTCATATCATACATCCGTCGGAAAGATATCCTAGGAGCTACTTGAATTCCCACTTATAAACTCCCGAAATTTTCTGGTTATGCAATCAGGTGTTGGGGATACAGGAGAAGCATAATATCTCACCCAAATCTAGCAAATCCTACATCCAGCTGTATCCATCCTTCAACACATAACCAAGAAACCCTCGGAAATCGTTTACCTCAACCTTCGAAAAGCATTCGTTATACGAGTTATGGCAATACTCCCGAACTCCCGCCCCAGTACTGGGTGGCGTCGAGGTTATCTCACCAACAGCTGCATAAAAGAGATTTTCGATGTCAGCGAAACTAATCTCAGGTATTCCAGAACTGCAACGATAAAATTGTGACGACAACACCTCGGAGCTCAACTCCCCGGGACACTGCCACAACCCCTAAATGATAGGACACACCAAGAACAATGTTCTCATCACAAATCGATCGGAACGATTCCAAGATACCCGCGTGATCCTAAATTTTTTTAGTGAAATTTGAGAAGAGAAGAGTCAAAACTCTACGTCAGGATGCCTTACCAGAGCGATGAAGGGACTGGGGAGTAAAAAGAATTCCTAAACTCTCTGATATATAATTCCTAAATGACTCAAAACATTTTTTTCTAGCCTCAACAACGCCAGCTATTCGATCAAGCAGGGGGGCTCCTAAGGTCGGGGAAGGCTCTGATGCCAACTTGTAACGCCCTCGATGCGGCTATATCTCCTACGTGTCGAAGCACGACTTAGAGGCATAACCACATTGAAAGCAATGTCGCAAGTAAGGTAATCTTCGCAAACAACCCTTGTAATACAATAAGGGAAAAGATACATAGTTGGCTTACAATCGCCACTTCACACAAATACATGAATAAAGCATTACATCATCCAAATACAATCAGGGACCGACTATGGAGCCAAAATAAAAGAAGGCTACCCCAAATGCTACACAGATCCCCGATCGACCCCAACTGGGCTCCACTACTGATCAACTAGAACGAAAACAACACAAAGGATAAGATCTTCATCAAGCTCCTCCTTAAGTTTGGTTGCGTCACCTGCTCGGTAACATCGTCACCTGCAAACTAGTTTTGGAAGTATCTGTGAGTCACGGGGACTCAGCAATCTCGCACCCTCGCGATCAAGACTATTTAAGCTTATGGGTAAGGAAAAGTATGAGGTGGAGCTGCAGCAAGCGGCTAGCATATATGGTGGCTAAACATACGCAAATGAGAGCGAGAAGAGAAGGCAAGGCACGGTCGGTAAAACTATCATCAAGAAGTGATCCTAGAACAACCTACGTCAAGCATAACTCCAACACCGTGTTCACTTCCCGAACTCCGCCGAGAAGAGACCATCACGGTTACACATGCGGTTGATGTATTTTAATTAAGGTCAACTTCAGGTTTTCTACCACTGGACGTTAACAAAATTCCCATCTGCCCATAACCGCGGGCATGGCTTTCGAAAGTTCAATCCCTGCAGGGGTGTCCCAACTTAGCCCATCACAAGCTCTCACGGTCAACGAAGGATAAACCTTCTCCCGAGACATTCCGATCAGACTCGACATCCCGGTTCTACAAGACAACTTCGACAAGGTAAAACAAATCTAGCAACACCGCCTGAATGTGCCGACAAATCCCGATAGGAGCTGCACATATCTCGTTCTCAGGGCACACTCAGATGAGACATCCTATGAGTAAAACCAAACCTCAAGTTGCCCCGAGGTGGCCCCGCGGTCTGCTCGGTCGGACCAACACTCAGAGGAGCACTGGCCCGAGGGGGTTTAAATAAAGATGACCCTTGAGTCCGCGGAACCCAAGGGAAAAAGAGGCTAGGTGGCCAATGGTAAAACCAAAGTTGGGCATTGCTGGAAGAGTTTTATTCAAGGCGAACTGTCAAAGGGTTCCCATAATAGCACAACCGCGTAAGGAACGCAAAATCCGGGAACATAACACCGATATGACGGAAACTAGGGCGGCAAGAGTGGAACAAAACACTAGGCACAAGGCCGAGCCTTCCACCCTTTACCAAGTATATAGATGCATTAATTAAATAAGATATATTGTGATATCCCAACAAGTAAACATGTTCCAACAAGGAACAACATCTCCATGTTCCAACAAGGAACAAACTTCAAACTTCACCTGCAACTAACAAGGCTATAAGAGGGGCTAAGCAAAGCGGTAACATAGCCAAACAATGGTTTGCTAGGACAAGGTGGGTTAGAGGCTTGGTTCAACAATATGGGAGGCATGATAAGCAAGTTGTAGGTATCGCAGCATAGGCATAGCAAAAGAGCGAGCAACTAGCAAGCAAAGATAGAAGTGATTTCGAGGGTATGATCATCTTGCCTGAAATCCCACAAGAAAGAAGAACGAGTCCATGAAGAAGATAAACGGACGTAGTCAACGGATCCTCACAAACGCAACATTACCAGAACCAACCCGAGGAAGCAACACCGGAAAGGAGCAAACAACATAGTAAACAACCATCACATAATCATGGCATGATGCACAATCAAGTATGATGCATGTCCGGTTTAATGATACATGGCATGGCATGGAAAAGTGCACAAACAGTCCTACAAATTAAGTGGAGCTCAATATGCAACCGAGTTGCATATTGGAGAAAACACCACATGACTTATTTAGTTCTCTCTCGTTTATGTACCCAACAATATTAAATGTTGTTAGCATGGCAAGAGGTGAAGCATGATGAAACTACCTAATCTAGGCAAGTTTAAATGAGGCCGGTACAACAAAACAACAAGTCCGGGAACTCCTCATATGCATATTTTAGTTATGGTACTGTTCTGCCCTAAACGTAATTTTAGAGTTGTTAAACGTGCTAGATGAGCGCATCATGTTAAACTAGGCATATTTCTACCCCATTTACATATATAGTTTATTAAATTTGAAGCTACGATTTAAAAGTTATGAATTAAAGTATTTTAGCATGGCATAGGAGCAAATTATATGTAACCAACATTTTAAACATTTAAACATGGATGAAAATGACATATTATGGAACTAGAGGAAAAACTAAGCATATTTCATATATAATTCATTTTAATCCGATGCACGAATTGTGAGTTATTATATGCATGTTGTGCAAGGGGTTTTCTGTAAATCTGCATTCTCTAGAAAATTAGCTAAAACGTTCTGCGGAAAAAAACATGTAACAGGCCAAAACTGGTCGGCCCAATAGAAGGGAAAAAGGAGGCGCCAGGGGTTCTTCACCTAGTGGGCCTCGGCCCGGCTTGGCAGAGGAGGCCAGCGACACTGGGCCTTGCGCTGCACAGGGGAGCGGCTGGGGCGGCTGGACCACGCGCGGTGTAGATCTGGCGATTAACTGGACCGGGTCAACGAAGACGATTAGGAGCGGGGTCAATCGAGCTCCTTTGCTTGATGCGTGCAGAGCGAACAGAGGTCGCCGGCGGCTGCTTGAACTTGGCGAAGGACGACGCGATGGGCAGTGGCGGCGGACCAAGGGGAAGTAGGGGAGGTCCGGCAGAGGATGCAGAACCCGGGCAGCGTGATGTGAGACTCCCAGCGGCGGCTGGTGCTGCAAGGGGACGGGTGTCCATGGAGCTCGCTCCTTCTGGTTCGGTGAGGTACGAGAAGGCGGCATGGTTCAAAGACTTGCGACGCAAACGAGTTCCGGCCGGTCGGGATCCCACTGGAATGCGGTAGGGCGAGGTTGGAGCTCCTGGACGGCGAGGACTTGGCGTTCGAATCCACCGGATCGAGACGAGGCGAGGGCGGTGCTATGGTGTTGGTTCTTCTGCGAGGAACACGGGGAAGAGAGGTTAGAGACCAGAGGCAAGAAGAACGGGAGGAAGGAGGGCGCGAGGAGGCCCGCCTGGATCTGGCGGCGCACGGGGAGGTCCTGTTGGCGCTGCTGCTCATCACCGGCGGGGACGGCTGGCTCCAAGGAAGACCCGAGAGGGAGGGGATCCAGGCGTGATTCCTACCGATCCAAAAAGTGAGGGAGGCTGCGAACGGTTGGGTGGATCGATGGATCGAGGGGAGATGGCTGGTGGTTGGTGCAGGGGGAATGAGAGGATCCCGAGGTGGGGAATGAATGCGGCGGCTAGGAGGGTCCCTAGAAATTAGGGATTTGGTCTGAAATTAGACTAGGGGTGGACTATATATATACATCACGGATTAGGTTAGGGGCTATCTCGACCCTACGATCGCAATCGGGCGATCGCAGATAAAATAGCTAGGGAGTCCAATTAACAAAACGGAGATGTTTTGTAGACGTTTGGGGATGATCCGGACCCAACGGTGATGACTGTCCGAGTCGGGTTCGGGTAAGTTTCGGACACGCGCGAGGGGTCGATGCACTGTGCAAAGAGGGGTAGGCTGGCCTGGCAGTCGGTAGTGAAATGTGTAGAGAGGCTTGGGCTGAGGGGAGAGGAAAGAAGACAGCCCGGCAACCGTTTTCGGAGACCGAAAACGTCCGACGATAGACCGGCTATACTGCCGCTATAGTTTAACGGTTGGGCTATCAAACGAACTTCGAATGCGATAAAACTTGACAGGCGGTCTATCTACACTAAAATAAGACCACACGTCAACTCTCATCCCATTCCAAGAACATTTCCGGCCACTTATAAAATACTATTTCGGACATGCAGCGGGCGCGTGCATGTGTGTTTGGGCTCAGAATGGACAACGAAAAGAACTGGAGGAAACCCGGACGGATGCAGGTTTTGAAAACATGATGATGCAATGCACATGATGACATGACAAGATGCGACACGCAAACAAGAGACAAGGCAACAACAGCGAAAAACTGGAGGACACCTGGCTCAACGGTCTCGGGGCGATACAAACATAGTAAACAACCATCACATAAGCATGGCATGATGCACAACCAAGTATAATGCATGTCCGGTTTAATGAGGAAAGGCATGGGAAGGTGCACAAACAATACTACAAATTAAGTGGAGCTCAATATGCAACGCAATATGCAACGAGTTGCATATTGAAGAAAACACCACATCCAAGTTATTTACTTCGATCTCGTTTATGTACCCAACAATATTAAATGTTGGTTAGCATGGCAAGAGGTGAAGCATATGAAAACTACCTATCTAGGCAAGTTTAAATGAGGCCGGAGTAACAAACAACAAGTCCGGAAACTCCTCATGTGCATATTTTAGGTTTGGTACTGTTCTGCCCTATACACAATTTTAGAGTTGTTAAACATGCAAGAAGAGTGCACCATGTTAAACTAGGCATTTTTCTGCCCCATTTACATATAAAGTTTATTAAATTCCGAGTTACGGTTATTTAGTTATGAATTAAAGCATTTTAGCATGGCATTTAAGCAAAATATAAGCAAACATCATATTAAACATTTTTAACATGCATGAAAGTGGCATATTATGAAACTAGATGCAATTCTAAGCATTTTCCATATATAATTTATTTTAAAAAGATGCACCATTTGTGAGTTATTAAATGCATGTTGTGCAAGGGGTTTTCTGTAAAACTGCAAAACCCTAGTTAATAGACAAATTCGCCGATCTGGAAAAAAAATGTAAGCGGGCCGAATCTGGCTGGCCTGATAGCAGGGGAAAAAAGGCGCTCAGGGGGGTGGGGGGTGGCTCACCAAGTGGGCTTCGGGCCAGGTTGGAACTACAGAGGAGGAGAAGGGCCGGTTGGGGCGCTGGGCCTCGGGTGGGTCGCGGCCCACGAGGCCCAGAGGCGTGTCGTCCTCGTCCCCGGTCCCGCTGGATCGAGGGAAGCCAAGGGTGGCGGCACTGCGAAGCTCGGCGGCGGCCAGGGCATGGGGAGGCGCGATCCGGTGATGGTCCAGTGGTGAAGACGGCGGGGCCCTGTCGGATCCGGGCGGATCTGGCCAGGGTGGCTCCACTTCCGGCGAGGGAAGGCTGGATCGGGCGGGGCCGGCGAGGGTAGGGCGCCATGGCGGCGGAGGGGTGGAGCACCCGCGGGAGAAGACGAGCCCGGGGTGAGTTCGGGCATGGGGGAAGAAGGGAGAGGGCGCGACGGGGCTGGCCTGAGCGGAGGTGGTCGCCGGTGGGCTGAACCTTGCGGGAACGGCGCATCTCAGGGGCGGTGCAGCTGCGGGGAACGACGCGGCCGGGCCCGGGCAGGCCTCCCACTGGCTTCACAGGGCCCTGGCGGAGGGGAGCGGGCAGGGGGCACATCGCCGGCCCTGGTTGGCTGCGGGGCGCTCAGGAGATGTCTCGGCCAATCAGGAGGCGACAAGTGGCGGGGATGAGGTGATTGCGCCGGAATTTGAGGAGGAGGCGGTTGGCCGTGGCTGGCGGCGCGATTCGAGGGGGAAGGGGTGGCGCTAGATTCGAGGGAGGAGGTCTAGGGGTAGGGGAGGAGCTTGGTTGCCCAAAATGGCAGGAGGGGTCTATATATAGGGAAGGTTTAGGGTTAGGGGGGATTAGGAGGGGTTTTCTTCCGTTTTCGGGCATCGGATCTCGATCCGACGGTCCGGAGCGGAGGGGATAAGTAGGTGGGTTAATTGTGGTTGTGCAAAAGGCCTCGGGCTGAGAGGAGAGAATAGAATAGCAGCCCGGCAACGATTTTCGGAGACCGAAAACGTCTGACGAAAAGACCGGCTATATTGCCGCTATAGTTTAACGGTTCGGCTATCAAACGAGCTCGAAATGCGAAGAAACTTGGCAGGCGACCTACTAACAACATAGCAACACCGAACGCCAACTCTCATCCCATTCCGAGAACATTTCCGGGCCACTTATAAAATACTATTTCGGACGTGCCGCGGGCGCGTGCAAGTGTGTCTGGGCTCAGAACGGACAACAGAGAGTACTGGGGAACCAGGGTGAATGCAAGTTTCAAAAACATGATGATGCAATGCACATGATGACATGATGACATGCAACATGCAAGCAAATGACATGGCAACGACGACGAATAACTGGAAGACACCTGACGCATCGGTCTCGGGGCATCACAACACTCCACCACTACAAGAGGATCTCGTCGCGAGATCTAGGATGGCACCGGAGGGAAACGGAAGAGGAAGAGAAGAGATAAAACTAAGTTGCTTCTTTGACAAACGAGTGAGACCACGAACCTTGAGAGGTTAAACAATTTGAAATAAGAATACAACGGAGATGAAGGAAGTTGAAAACACTCCGTTAGGAAAGAGGAACAAGGAACATTACTAGAACCTTGTAGGTTGAAAGACATAAGGAAAAAAAGGGTTGCAATGGGCAAGAAGTACAAGCAAGCACTCCGGTAGAAACGAGATGTATAAGGAACAATAAAGATCAATTATGATAACACTCCGGTTGGAAATGGAAGGTAAAGAATATGAGCTTGAAAAAAAGAAAGCACTTGGATGAGACTCCGGTTAGAAGAGGAATGATAGCCACAACACTCCGGTTAAAACAAGATAGATAAGGAATAAGAATGATATAATTTGGGCAGCACTCCGACTGAAAATGGAAAGAATTAACAAGAACTTGACAAGATGGGAGGATACTTGATGAAATCAACAACACAGTGCCTCCCGAACTATTGAAATAATGGCACAAGGGGTAAGAAAGATTTCGGACAGCACTCCGATTGAGAAGGGAGGCAAAACTAGATAAGATGAGAGAACTTGAATAAGGACATGATACGTCTCCAACGTATCTATAATTTTTGATTGCTCCATGCTATATTATCTACTGTTTTGGACATTATTGGGTTTTATTATCCACTTTTATATTATTTTTGGGACTAACCTATTAACCAGAGGCCCAGCCCAGAATTGTTGTTTTTTGCCTGTTTTAGGGTTTCGAAGAAAAGGAATATCAAACGGAGTCCAAACGAAATGAAACCTTCGGGAACGTGATTTTCTCATCGAATATAAATCAGGGGACTTGGACCCTATGTCAAGAAACATAATAGGAGGCCACGAGGTAGGGGGCGCGCCTACCCTCCCAGGCGCGCCCTCCACCCTCGTGGGCCCCCTGTTGCTCCACCGACGTACTTCATCCTCCTATATATACCCACGTACCCCCAAACGATCAGAAACGGAGCCAAAACCCTAATTCCACCGCCATAACTTTCTGTATCCACGAGATCCCATCTTGGGGCTTGTTCCGAAGCTCCGCCGGAGGGGGCATCGATCACGGAGGGCTTCTACATCAACACCATAGCCCCTCCGATGAATTGTGAGTAGTTTACTTCAGACCTACGGGTCCATAGTTAGTAGCTAGATGGCTTCTTCTCTCTTTTTGAATCTCAATACAATGTTCTCCCCCTCTCTTGTGGAGATCTATTCGATGTAATCTTCTTTTTGCGGTGTGTTTGTTGAGACCGATGAATTGTGGGTTTATGATCAAGTCTATCTATGAATAATATTTGAATCTTCTCTGAATTCTTTTATGTATGATTGGTTATCTTTGCAAGTCTCTTTGAATTATCAGTTTGGTTTGGCCTACTAGATTGATCTTTCTTGCAATGGGAGAAGTGCTTAGCTTTGGGTTCAATCTTTCAGTGTCCTTTCCCGGTGACAGTAAGGGCAGCAAGGCACGTATTGTATTGTTGCCATCGAGGATAACAAGATGGGGTTCTCTTCATATTGCATGAGTCTATCCCTCTACATCATGTCATCTTGCTTAAGGCGTTACTCTGTTTTTAACTTAATACTCTAGATGCATGCTGGATAGCGGTCGGTGAGTGGAGTAATAGTAGTAGATGCAGGCAGGAGTCGGTCTACTTGTCTCGGACGTGATGCCTATATACATGATTATACCTAGATATTCTCATAACTATGCTCAATTCTGTCAATTGCTCAACAGTAATTTGTTCACCCACCGTAGAATACTTATGCTCTCGAGAGAAGCCACTAGTGAAACCTATGGCCCCCGGGTCTATCTTTATCATATCAATCTCCTACTACTTAGTTATTTACTTTGCCATTTACTTTGCCTTTATTTTACTTTGCATCTTTATCATAAAAATATCAAAAATATTATCTTATCATATCTATCAGATCTCACTCTCGTAAGTGGCCCTATAGGGATTGACAACCCCTATTTGCGTTGGTTACGAGGATTTTTTTTTGTGTAGGTGCGAGGGACTCGCGCGTAGCCTCCTACTGGATTGATACCTTGGTTCTAAAAAACTGAGGGAAATACTTACGCTACTTTGCTGCATCATCCCTTCCTCTTCGGGGAAAACCAACGCAGTGCTAAAAGAGGTAGCAGGACACGACACTCCGGTTGAATGGATAGACAAAGGAAAGAGCATGATCTTGGAAAAACGAGATGATAGGACGAAGAGAGCAACATCACCATGCCTCCGGAACAAATGAATGGAAAACTAGATGGTTGCAAAGAAAAGAACGAAGAAGAAGAATGACAACTCTCGCAAATAAAATTGAAAGAGCATGCTTACGAAGAAAAGGTTGAACGAAGTTGTTGGATTATCAACAACGAAAGCATAAGCTTGATGTGGGCTAATGGAAGACATCTCAAAATTATGAGGTGACAACCAGCCACTCACGGGAAAAAGATTTGATTGAGAGTTAGAAAAGATAGAAAGCTTCTCCCACCGAGGTGATAAGAGAACTTGGATCATAGGTAATCATCACAAAGAGCAACATTCCCAATTAAGGATGGCAATGGGTCGGGTTTGGATCGGGTTGAACAATATCAAATCCATATCCATATCCATGAAGACAGTCTTTGCCCACCCATGAAAAAATCCACGGGTGAAAATTTGTGTCCATGTCCAAACCCGATGGATATCCATACCCACTGGATATCCACTGGGTCCTCTCAAGACATATAAATAAGACACAACACAATGTTAACATAAGCTTCTTTGTTCTTCACCTCATGGTAGGCTAGGTTTCACTTATGGTAAACATCAAATTATGGCAAATCAACGTCCACTAACAACCTAATATAATTTAGTTTTTTTCTAAAAGATGAGAATGATGAGTCATTTAACGAGGAGATAAAAATAAGGGAAGGTGTGCTGTAGTATGTTACGGCGGGGATTGAATGTCAACTAATAGAAGCTACGACGAGGATTATGCAATTTCTTTTGCATGTTGTAGATAAAAAGTGGAAAATTCCAGTGGGACATTTGACTGTGGGGTAGGGAGAATAGATTTTGACCCATTAAATCATACTATCGGGTCGGGTTTGGGTATACTCATGGGCACAAGATTAGATCCGTGCCCTACCCATGAGCAATCGGGTCGGGTTTGGGCGCTGCCCATGGGCACAAAAGCATATCCAAACCCTATCCATTCGGGTCGGATATCCATGGGTATCCATGTCCATGGGTAAAATTGCCATCCTTATTCCCAATGGAAGGCATTATGTGAAATCTATACCAAGATAACTCCAAGGAAGAAAGTGATGGGTTTAAATACCCCATTCCTGAAAACTTGCGAATCATGAAACACGAAAGAAATTTTCAAGAATGACATAACACCGCCGCAGGAGACAAGATAGAAAGAATTGCACTTTGGAATGCAAGATGAAGAATACTTGAAGTATAGCTTGGCGGATCATAGCTTCGAGAGATATCTTGAAGAACAATTGAAGAATGAAAAGAATCCTTGATGAACCACCATGTAGCCTCCATGAAGAACTCCGATAATAAGGATGATAAAAGAAACAGAAGTTAGAAAGAACTCCAGGAGAAGCCTTGCAATGATTACATGGAGCTTCGTGATGATATAACCGAGAAAAACTTGGAACTCCGGAAATAAAGATGAACAAATGAAATAAAGAATTTTGATGAACCTCCGGAATAAGGAATTAATCATTTGGAAGAAACAAGAATAAGAATTACGTCATGCGTAACCTTCACCAATTTAAACTGATGACAAGCAACGGATTTGGCATACTACTTATTCTCGTGGAAAGGATTAAGATAGATATAGCGCAAACTTGAGAAGGTCTTCAACAAATCACCAGGAGGATTTGGAAACAACTAATGAATTGATATGATAACGAAGGAAGAGAAATCTAGAACGAACCACCGGTAGGATTTGAAAAACTAACGAAGTAAAGGGATGAATCACCGGTAAAAATTTGAAAACGAACGAAGATACTTGGGGAAATTTAGATACAAGAGAATGAAGAGATCACGAGCTGATTAGAGAATACTTGAATGACGCACCGGTAAGATTGGGGAAAGAGAGATGAATGCTGAGAATGAATAATATCTGAGATGATGGCCCTCGGAGAATCAAGCTGAAAAGACTCCTGAATTGCTCCGAATGGGTGAAAAGAATTCTCACAATCGCAAACAATTATGAGAGGATGGCACCAAGCTTGAACCATGAATCTTCGAGAGAACGGGCCAAGATTTAGAGGAAACACTTCTTCGGTCTTCAAATGTTGAGAATGACGAGAAGAAACACCACCAAATTATTGAGACACTCCGGAATAATGAAGAATAGAAAGGTTGAACCAACAAAGAAAAGAATTTGAAAGATCTTGGAGAAAGACATATGACTGATGACAATTCATTCTTATGTCAAACTTTGAAATGAATTTGAAAATCACTCCAAAAAGAATTAGAAGAGTCCGGTAAGATCCTGGGAAAGACCTGTGGGTTAGGGCCCACTGAAACGAAACACCTTTGAACGATTACTTAAAAGGGAGATTGCACCGGTTGATTTAAATGGCTTGAATGAGATAACGATCTTGAAAGAGCTTGAACGAATGCAGATTGGAAACACGAATCTTCGAGATATCTTGAGCACTCCGAAACAATTGAATAGCTAGAAATGGATGATTAAGAGGTGCACCGACATGAGAAAGCATTTAAACTGAGGAAAGGATATGATCGACAAGGCTTGACTTAAATCCACCGGAGAGAAAAGAATGACAAATGATGAACTTGAAACTTCCTTTATCATCTTCATGAGAATAACCAGATAAGAACACTGAAAGAAAGGAATGAAGATACTTCACATCCATAAGATGGATACTTGATTAGAAATCCAAGTCCTTGAAGAAAAAGAAAGGGTGGGAGGGTGGGTAAAACAAAGGCAACTTGGGCAGATGGAATAAACACCGTTGAGAAGACTTTGAGTTGAATCTTGTAGATGGGGAGAATGATGGGATCATCTCGAAGAGAAGCACACCGGTTGGAAAGAATTGAAAAGACAACCTTGATGATCAAGAAGGATTAATACTCTCATAGAAATATGAGAACACCACTTAGAAAAGGTATGGAATCCACATTTGACGTCGAAGCAACTCGAATACCACAAACAAAAACAAAACAAAGGATTGGCTTGCAAAATAAGCCGGAAACAAACATATGATAGACCCCATATCGTATCATATGTCTGTTGGAAAGATATCCTACGAGATACTTGAATTCCTACTTATAAACTCTCGAAACTTTCTGGTTATGCAATCAGGTGTTGGGGATACAGGGGAAGCATAATATCTCACCCAAAACTAGCAAATCCTACATCCAGTTGTATCCATCACTCAACACATAACCAAGAAACCTTCGGAAATCGTGTACCTCAACCTTCGAAAAGCATTTGTTATACAAGTTATGGCAATACTCCCGAACTCCCACCCCAGTACTGGGTTGTAACACCCCAGATGTAACTTTCCCTATTTGTACTCCAACTCTGGCCATTTCCGGCGCTAATTTATATTTATTTCCTCAGGTTCGGGTCTTTGTCTCCGTGTGTTGTTGTCTTTGTCATGCATCTCATATCATGTCATCATGTGCATTGCATTTGCATGCGTGTTCATCTCATGCATTCGAGCATTTTCCCCGTTGTCCGTTTTGCATTCCGGTGCTTCGTTCTCCTCCGATGGTCATTTCTAGCTTTCTTTCGTGTGTGGGGATTAAACATTTCCAGATTGGACCGAGACTTGCCAAGCGGCCTTGGTTTACTACCGATAGACCGCCTGTCAAGTTTCGTATCATTTGGACTTCGTTTGATACCCCAACGGTTAACCGAGGGACCGAAAAGGCCTCGTGTGTGTTGCAGCCCAACACCCCTCCAATTTGGCCCAAAACCCACCAAACTCTGCTCCATGTCCTAGAGCGTTCGATCACGATTGCGTGGCCGAAAACCGCACCTCATTTGGACTCTCCTAGCTCCATTTATGCCTATAAATAGCCCCCCCCGTTTTTGGATCTCTCTCCCCCTCTCGAGACCCTAAAAATCCCTCTCCGCCGCCGCCGGACGTGTCCGGACGAGCCGGACAACGTCCGGATTCCGCCACCGCCACCCAGCGCCCGCCACGTGGCACTCCGCCGCCACGGGCCCGAGAGCCCATCGTCGGCCCGCTCCCGCGCCCGACCGGGCCACTCGCCGCCCGGTCTCCCTCGTCGCCGCGCCGCCCGGTCTCCCTCGTCGCCGGCCGCCACCCGCCTCCTCGCCGCCGTCCGCCGCCCGCCGCCTACCTTCGCCGCACGCCGCCACCTCACGCGGCCGCCGCCTCGCCCGGCCCCGCCTCGGGTCACCGCCGCCACAACGCCGCCGAGCCGCCCGCCGCCTCCACGCCGCCCCATCTCCGGCGGCTGGGCCGGATCCGGCCGCCCCCTCACCGGCCCCGGCCTCTCCCCTCCATCTTCGGTGACCTAGGCGATTCCGGCGAGCTTCGGTGAACAGTGCCTGCTACAGTGCCGCGCCAGATCCAGATCCAAAAACCCCAACGGTTGACTTTTTCCCTCTCCCCCTAAACTTTTATGCATACTTTGACCAGCCATATCTCCGCATCCGTAGCTCCGATTTGGGCATATAGTATATCAAAATGTTCGACTCGACGAGTACATCATTTCATTCCATTGCATCATTTTTATTTGAGCTCATCTTGATGCCCAAAATGCTGTTAGAAGTAGGCTTCGTGAGTTAATTGTCAGATCTGCTAGTTCATCTTAGACTTTTGTCATTTTTGCCATGATTATTGTGTGCATGCTATGCCTGTGAGTCCTTCATATGTTTTGTTAAGCATTTTGTCTTCTTTCCATAGGTGCAACCCATGCGTTTTTAGGATGTGTGTGGTGACTTGTGCAAGCTTGCAAAGTGAGGCACCCGGGAAATCTGTTTTTAGGGACTTAGTAGTTTTCACTAAGTCTGGGATTATTTAGTTCATGATGCCATATGTTCAGCTTGTTTCCTAGTGATCCGTGCCTCTTTTGAGGATGATCAGTAAAGGAGTTTTGTTAATCATGTTATGCTCTATCCATCCATGTCTTTGTTTGCAATTATAGTGCACCCTAACTTGAGTCAATCGAGCTCTACTTTTGCTTCGTGGTGAATCTGGGCAGATCGTCAACTCGTTTGCGATTTTGCCGGCATTGTTGTAGTTGATCCGTGCAGGCTATACCATTGTTCTTGCCATGTCTAGCTTGTATTTTGTGCCTTCTTAATGGATGTATGCTTGCCTTGCCATGACTTGCACCGTAGTGAGTGCATCAAGCTCGTTTACATGCCTTCGTGAGTTATATTTCAGCATGTCTCAGTTTTCGCTAAGTCTGAAAACTGATTGTGTTTTAGCTATGTTCGTGTGCCCGTTAGTATATTTTGTGAACCCTTTTGGCCCCAGGTCACTTTGGATCTTTTGTTAAGCTTGTTGAGTAGCTCCATGCCATGTTCTTAATTGTCATAATCAGGTCATGTATCATGTTGTTTTGCTGCTCCGAAGAGGGCTTCGTGATCTGAAATTTCAGACAAGTGTTAATTTCACCAAGTCTGGAATCTGTTTTGCATTTGCGTTTTTGCCATGCTTGTTTGAACCTCATATTGGATGAATTGGCCGTGGCTCAGTGCTAGTCTTTTGTTAAACATCTTGTGTGCATCCCTGCCATGTATTTTGTTGTCATGTTTGGTGGCTATAGCATGTTCATCTCGTTGCATTTAGATGCCTACTTGTTGTAAATTGCAGACCGGTGTCATTCTTAAAACGCTTGCCATTTCCAAACCGTAACTCCGATTCCGGCGTTCTTTATATCGTTTTCAAGCGATTTCATCTCATCTTTCTAGTGGCACCCTTGGAATTCCAAGTTGAGGCCAGGTTCATACATTTTCTGTTATATCTTGCATTTTGCATCCCGCATCGCATTCCGCATAGCATATCATCATTTCATCTTATTGCTTGGTCTTGCACGTGGTTGATTGTATCCTTGTTGCTTGTTTGTCTTGTTGGGTAGAGCCGGGAGACGAGTTCGCTACCGAGGAGCCCGTTGAGTTTGCTTGTGAGGATCCAGTCAACTCTGACAACTGTGCAGGCAAGATGATCATACCCTCGAAATCACTACTATCTTTGCTATGCTAGTTTGCTCGCTCTTGCTATGCCAATGCTACGATGCCTACCTTTTGCTTGTCAGCCTCCCAATTGCCATGTCAACCTCTAACTCACCTTGTCCTAGCAAACTATTGATTGGCTATGTTACCGCTTTGCTCAGCCCCCTCTTATAGCGTTGCTAGTTGCAGGTGAAGATTGGAGGCCGTTCCTTGTTGGAACATCATTTATTTACTTGTTGGGATATCATTATATTGCTATGTTATCTTAATGCATCTATATACTTGGTAAAGGGTGGAAGGCTCGGCCTCTCGCCTAGTGTTTTGTTCCACTCTTGCCGCCCTAGTTTCCATCATATCGGTGTTATGTTCCCGGATTTTGCGTTCCTTACGCAGTTGGGTTATAATGGGAACCCCTTGATATTTCGCCTTGATTAAAGCTTTTCCAGCAATGCCCAACCTTGGTTTTACCATTCGCCACCTAGCCTCTTTTTCCCTTGGGTTACCGGAGCCCAAGGGTCATCTTATTTTAACCCCCCCCCCCGGGCCAGTGCTCCCTCTGAGTGTTGGTCCGAACCGAGCAGACTGCGGGGCCACCTCGGGGCAACTTGAGGGTTGGTTTTACTCGTAGGATGTCTCATCTGAGTGTGCCCTGAGAAAGAGATATGTGCAGCTCCTATCGGGATTTGTCGGCACATTCGGGCAGTGTTGCTGGTCTTGTTTTAACCTGTCGAAGTGTCTTGAGTTACCGAGATACCGAGTCTGATCGGAATGTCTTGGGAGGAGGTCTATTCCTTTGTTGACCGTGAGAGCTTGTCATGGGCTAAGTTGGGACTCCCCTGCAGGGATTGAACTTTCGAAAGCCGTGCCCACGGTTATGGGCAGATGGGGATTTGTTAATATCCGGTTGTAGATAACTTGAACCTTAATTAATTAAAATGAATCAACCGTGTGTGTCGCCGTGATGGCCTCTTCTCGGCGGAGTCCGGGAAGTGGACACGGTGTTGGAGTAATGTTTGCGCAGGTTGTTCTCTAGCTTCTCGCTCGCGCTTTGCCTCCTCTTCTCGCTCTCTTTTGCGAATAAGTTAGCCACCATATATGCTAGTCGCTTGCTGCAGCTCCACATATATTTGCCTTATCCATCCCTATAAGCTTAAATAGTCTTGATTTCGCGAGGGTGCGAGATTGCTGAGTCCCCGTGGCTCACAGATACTATAACTCCAGATGCAGGTCCAGGTGATTCCGCTCCAGGTGACGAGTACGAGCTCAAGTGGGAGTTCGACGAGGACTCTCAGCGTTACTACGTGTCGTTTCCTGATGATCAGTAGTGGTGCCCAGTTGGGGTTTGATTCGGGGCCTTGTCGCATGTTGGGTTTTCTTCTATTTTGGCGCCGTAGTCGGGCCATGAGTGTTTGGATGATGGATGTTATTTATGTACTTTGATGTGACGTGGCGAGTGTAAGCCAGCTATGTTTCTCCCCCTTTTATTATGCTTTACATGGGATGTTGTAATGATTGCCTAACTTGCAACATTGCTTTCAATGCGGTTATGTCTCTAAGTCGTGCCTCGACACGTGGGAGCTATAGCCGCATCGAGGGCGTTACATGGGTGGCGTCGAGGTTATCTCACCAACAACTACATAAAAGAGATTTTCGATGTCGGTGAACTCAGGTATTCTAAAACTGCAACGATAAAATTGTGACGACAACACCTCGGAGCTCAACTCCCCGGGACACTTCCACAACCCCTAAATGTCAGTACGCACCAAGAACAATCTTCTCGTCACAAAACCATCAAAACGATTCCAAGATACCTGCGTGATACTAAAAAATATTCGTGAAATTTCAGGAGAGAAGAGTCAAAACTTCTACGTCAGGAGGCCTCACCAAAGCGACGGAAGGGCTGAGGAGTAAAAAGAATCCTACTCTCCGATATATATAATCCTAAGACTCAAAACATTTTGTTCTAGACTCAACAACGTCAGCGATTCGATCAAGCAGGGGGCTCCTAAGTCGGGGAAGGCTCTGATACCAACTTGTAACACCCACAATGCGGCTATATCTCCCACGTGTCGGGGCATGACTTAGAGGCATAGCCGCATGGTAGGCTTGTCGCAAGAGGGGTAATCTTCACACATCCCATGTACTGAATAAGAAAGGGATAAAGAGTTGGCTTACAATCACCACTTCACACAAATACAAGTTAACATAAATCATCCAGAATACAATCAAGGTCCGACTACGGAACCAAAATAAAAGAAGACAACCCCAATTGCTAGATCCCCGATCGTCCCAACTGGGCTCCACTACTGATCAAAAGAAAACGAAGCAAACACAACGAACACGATCTTTAACGAGCTCCCACTTGAGCTCGGTTGCATCACCTTCACTGGTATCATCGGCACCTGCAACTGTTTGGAAGTATCTGTGAGTCACGAGGACTCAGCAATCTCACACCCGCGAGATCAAGACTATTTAAGCTTATGGGTAGGAAAGGGTAGTGAGGTGGAGCTGCAGCAAGCACTAAGCATATATGGTGGCTACCATACACAAATAAGAGCGAGAAGAGAAGCAATGCAACGATCGTGAACTAGAAGTGATCAAGAAGTGATCCTGAAACTACTTACGTTCAAACATAACACAAGAACACTTCCCGGACTCCGCCGAGAAGAGACCATCACGGCTACACACGCGGTTGATGCATTTTAATTAAGTTAAGTTTCAAGTTCTCTATAGCCGGACATTAACAAATTCCTATCTGCCACATAACCATGGGCACGACTTTCGAAAGTTCAAAACCCTGCAGGTGTGTCCCAACTTAGCCCATCACAAGCTCTCACGGTCAACGAAGGATACTCCTTCTCCCAGGAAGACCCGATCAGACTCGGAATCCCGGTTATAAGACATTTCGACAATGGTAAAACAAGACCAGCAAAGCCGCCCGATGTGCCGACAATCCCGATAGGAGCTGCACATATCTCGTTCTCAGGGCAACACCGGATGAGACATCCTACGAGTAAAACCAAACCTCAAGTTTCCCCGAGGTGGCCCCGTAGTGTACTCGGTTCGGACCAACACTTAGAGAAGCACTGGACCGGGGGGGTTAAAAATAAAGATGACCCTCGGGAGCACGACTCCCAAGGGAAAAGTAGGTGGTGGTGAGGCAAATGATAAAACCAAGGTTGGGCCTTGCTGGAGGAGTTTTAATCAAAGCGAACTGTCAAGTGGTCCCCATAACACCCAACCGTGTAAGAAACGCAAAATCAAGGAACATAACACCGGTATAACGGAAATTAGGGCGGCAAGAGTGGAACAAAACACCAGGCATAAGGCCAAGCCTTCCACCCTTTACCAAGTATATAGATGCATTAATTAAATAAGAGATATTGTGATATCCCAACATATCCATGTTCCAACAGGGAACAAACTTCAGCTTCACCTGCAATTAGAAACGCTATAAGAGGGGCTGAGCAAAGCGGTAACATAGCCAAACAACCGTTTGCTAGGAAAGATGGGTTAGAGGCTTGACATGGCAATATGGGAGGCATGATATAGCAAGTGGTAGGTATCGCGGCATAGCAATAGAGCGAGCAACTAGCAAGCAAAGATAGAAGTGATTTCGAGGGTATGGTCATCTTGCCTGGGAACCCACAAGGAAGAAGAACGAGTCCATGAAGAAGACAAATGAACGAAGTCGAACGAATCCTCACAAACGCGATGTTATCGGAACTAACCCGAAGAAGCAACACCGGAAAGAAGCAAACAACATAGTAAACAACCACCACATAAGCATGGCATGATGCACAAGCAAGTATGATGCATGTCCGGTTTAATGAGGCAAGGCACGGAAGGTGCACAAACAATACTACAAATTAAGTGGAGCTCAATATGCAACGAGTTGCATATTGAAGAAAACACCACATCCAAGTTATTTAGTTCGATCTCGTTTATGTACCCAACAATATTAAATGTTGGTTAGCATGGCAAGAGGTGAAGCATATGAAAACTACCTATCTAGGCAAGTTTAAATGAGGCCGGAACAACAAACAACAAGTCCGGAAACTCCTCATGTGCATATTTTAGGTTTGGTATTGTTCTTCCCTATACACAATTTTAGAGTTGTTATACATGCAAGAAGAGTGCACCATGTTAAATTAGGCATTTTTCTACCCCATTTACATATAAAGTTTATTAAATTCCGAGTTACGGTTATTTAGTTATGAATTACAGCATTTTAGCATGGCATTTAAGCAAAATATAAGCAAACATCATATTAAACATTTTTAACATGCATGAAAGTGGCATATTATGAAACTAGATGCAATTCTAAGCATTTTCCATATATAATTTATTTTAAAAAGATGCACCGTTTGTGAGTTATTAAATGCATGTTGTGCAAGGGGCTTTCTATAAAACTGCAAAACCCTGGTTAATAGACAAATTCGCCGATCTGGAAAAAAATGTAAGCAGGCCGAATCTGGCTGGCCCGATAGCAGGGAAAAAAAGGCGCTCAGGGGGGTGGCTCACCCAGTGGGCTTCGGGCCAGGTTGGAACAGCAGAGGAGGAGAAGGGCCGGTTGGGGCGCTGGGCCTCGGGTGGGTCGCGGCCCACGAGGCCCAGAGGCGTGTCGTCCTCGTCCCCGATCCCGCTGGATCGAGGGAAGCCAGGGGTGGCGACGCTGCGAAGCTCAGCGGCGGCCAGGGCGTGGGGAGGCGCGATCCGGTGATGGTCCAGTGGCGAAGATGGCGGGGCCCTACCGGATCCGGGCGGATCTGGCCAGGGTGGCTCCACTTCCGGCAAGGGGAGGCCGGATCGGGCGGGGCCGACGAGGGTAGGGCGCCATGGCGGCGGAGGGGCGAAGCACATGCGGGAGAGGACGAGCCCGAGGTGAGTTCGGGCATGGGGGAAGAAGGGAGAGGGCGCGACGGGGCTGGCCTGAGCGGAGGTGGTCGCCGGTGGCCACGCTCCGGCGACGTTCGACGGGGAGGCAGCGACGAGGGCTGAACCTTACGGGAACGACGCAGCTCGGGGGCGGTGCAGCTGCGGGGAACGACGCGGTCGGGCCCGAGCGGGCCTCCCACAGGCTTCGTAGGGCCGTGTTGGAGGGGAGCGGGCAGGGGCCACGTGGCCGGCCCTGGTTGGCTGCGGGGCGCTCAGGAGATGTCTCGGCTAATCAGGAGGCGACAAGTGGCGGGGATGAGGTGGTTGCGCCGGAATTTGAGGAGGAGGCAGTTGGCCGTGGCTGGCGGCGCGA
The DNA here is from genome assembly GCF_018294505.1 of Triticum aestivum. Classification (NCBI taxonomy): domain Eukaryota; kingdom Viridiplantae; phylum Streptophyta; class Magnoliopsida; order Poales; family Poaceae; genus Triticum; species Triticum aestivum. Next base: position 550,016,687 of record NC_057809.1, on the reverse strand, counting down.
TTCGAGGGGGAAGGTTGGCGCTAGATCCGAGGAAGGAGGTCTAGGGGTAGGGGAGGAGCTAGGTTGCCCAAAATGGCAGGAGGGTTCTATATATAGAGAAGGTTTAGGGTTAGGGGGGATTAGGAGGGGTTTTCTTTCGTTTTCAGGCATCGGATCTCGATCCGACGGTCCGGAGCGGAGGGGATAAGTAGGTGGGTTGATTGTGGCTGTGCAAAAGGCCTCGGGTTGAGAGGAGAGAATAGAATAGCAGCCCGGCAACGCTTTTCGGAGACCGAAAACGTCCGACGAAAAGACCGACTATATTGCCGCTATAGTTTAACGGTTGGGCTATCAAACGAGCTCGGAATGCGATGAAACTTGGCAGGCGACCTACTAACAACATAACAACACCGCAAGCCAACTCTCATGCCATTCCGAGAACATTTCTCGACCACTTATAAAATACTATTTCGACGTGTCGCGGGCGCGTGCAAGTGTGTATGGGCTCAGAACGGACAACGAAGAGTACTGGGGAACCCTGACGAATGCAAGTTTCAAAAACATGATGATGCAATGCACATGATGACATGATGAGATGCAACATGCAAGCAAATGACATGGCAACGACGACGAATAACTGGAAGACACCTGGCACATCGGTCTTGGGGCGTCACAAATGCTCAGGCCACACCACCATCTGTACTGTGGGCACGCACGTTTGGGCTTCGCGGCCTCCACTGTGACGTCCACCACGTCCGTCACGACCACCACGCCCGACGCCACCACCCGGCCCACCGGCGGCCATCCGCTTCTTGAGCTTCTCCTCCTTTCTGGCCTTCGCTTTGACGCAGCGAGTTTGCCGCATAGCCGAGTTGATCTTCCGGGCGAGCGTGATGCTCGGATCCTTCGACACCTCCGGCACCTCCATCTCTGAAAGGTTCTCCTCCGGTTCTATGCATCGGCGGCAAAAAGGAGAGGGTGGGAGAAAAGGGTGGGAATTGGGTGGAAAGCGGCGGGGGATGGAAGAAGAGAGTGGGGGATTTTGGTGCGGAAATAATGCGGGTTGTTACAAAAGCACCGGCTCCGCCTTCCTTTTGGGTGGGCCAGGGGGTCAGAGTCCGAAGTTTCTCGTGTCCGAACTCCCCCCCTAACGTTTGGTTCCGATTTGTGGAAAATCATGGTCTGGACTGCCCCGCGGACCGATACAGGACCGCGTTCGATGGCTTCGGCGGTCTGGACCGTGTGGTCCGGACGTATACAGGCGGTTTGTGGGTCGGCGTTGGAGATACCCCAAAGCATGTGGATGGCTAACATTCAATTCAATTTTTGTGCTTGTGGGTGTAAGGAAAATCGAAAAGTTAGCATTGCAGTGGAGTAATCTCCCAATCGATAGTGAAACTGGCAGTTTGGCGGTAGTCAACATGGTGAAAAGCGGAGATACAAACAGATCAAAGTATGCTTTTCTTAAAAAAAATGTGGGTAATGCTTTTCTTATTGGAGAGAGTAGAGATAGCATGTCTGAGCATAGTTCTTGTATTACTCACATTTGCCGTAGTGGGAATTCTTCTAGCCATGTATTATCAAACATCGGTAGAACTCAAGGTTGAACTGCTTTATGGCTTGGGTCTGGACCGAAGGTCGTTTCGGACACTATTGGGTGTGATTGTATCCCTTGATTGAGTAATACAAGAACCGTTTCGCAAACAAGGAAAATCAACAAGTGATGCATCTAACCTTTTGAGTTATTTCATCTAGATTTGTTTCTCAGATTTTGACCATATACATCACTCAATTTTTCCCTTTTTTTGTAGGCGCAAAGAGACGAATAATTGTAAAGTGGTGTCAGGCCGTTAGGTAGTTGGATGTGGTATATGGATCATGCATGTAGTGCCACTTAGAAGTGGAACTTGTCATGAGAAGCCAAGACACTGCCAGTGACCAAGGATTTGGCTACAGACTGGCTTTTTTTCGGGGGAGGTACAGAAATTTGAGATCCCGTGGTAAGCATAAATTACCAGCAAAATTCTGAATAGGTTCAAATTTAAACTCTGACATGGTATAAAATGAATGTTAACACATGTGTAGTATGCTTTCATCATCAGAGAGATCAAATTCAGTATGGGGGAACATGATTCTTCCATTATTGATATTCGTCGGAGCGGAAACAGTGCTAATAATTTCACGACAAACTTTGATAGGTTGCATGGCCAAACAATTATCTGGCTTGGCTCTAGCCCAGATTTTTTTAGAAAAAGAGAAAGACCCCCGGTCTCTGCATCTGGGCGATGCATATATCCATTTTATTAATTATTAACATAAGACCTTACAAAGTCATACAACAATAAGACTAAAGCTACCGTCTAAATAACATCTGTCGCTACTCCTATTCCAGATGACGAAGGGACGTAGATAGTCTGGACCACAGACCTCGCAGCCAAACCTAACATCTAAGACCTGAGGTTCCAACCAGGACGCCTGCCAGGTATGGGCACCCACCAGTCCGGCGTGCTCCTCAACCAGGACGCCTGCCGGGTATGAGGCCGTCGTAGCCATCTGCCACCAATCCATCTTCAGAGCTGTACTGCTGCATGAACCTTGCCCGGTCTAGCTGCCGCCGACGCCACCACGACGCCAGACAGCGTCGACCTCCTGCGCGAGTCCATGATCGCACATCGGACGCCTAATCTCCAGACCGTCATGCTATCGAGATCCGACACCATCAATGTGTGTGATGAAGCACCGCTCCTTCTCTTGTCACCTCCAGCCATCACTTGCTCCAAAACGATGCCCCCATGAGGGAAAGCGCTACTAAGAACGCCGTCATCGTCCGATCCGGAAGACCCAGATCTAGGGTTTCCCCCGGAGCATCCTGAGCCTGATGACGCCAACTGCAACAACGATGCCTCGACAAGGAAACGACATCAAAGACGCCGCCATCATCCGCCATGACCGTAGTCGGCGCGATTTTCATTGACAGTTGCGCCACCGGGCGTACACCGCCAGCCTCGCTGGTTCCTTCGACCGTAGCAAACTCCAAAATGATGCCCCGAAGAGGGACTACGACGCAAAAGCACCGCCATCGCTCGATCCCATGAAGATCTAGGGTTTCCCCCGGAGTTTCCAGGGTTGTCAAGGACCAGACAAAGATGGAATCCCGCAGGTCCGTCGAACTGCCGACGTGTCGCACTCGCCATCGCGCCGACCGTTATCCGGAGACCAAGCTCACGCCTGGGCCCAGATCCGGCCGCGCCGCGCCGCCTGGCGCCCCAAATCTTGAAGCCGTCTGCCATGGGGAATGGGATCGTCGGAGCGCCGTCAGCCCCCATCGTGACGTCCGGCTGCATGCCACGCTCCGGCCCGGGGGCGCCGGCCCGCACCAGCTCCTCACAAGCGGGAGGGCACCTAGTCCCCGCCGCCGTCGGCAACGGCAAGGCTTTGCCTGGTTGCGCCCTCGGGCGGCGGCGAGGGAGGAAGAGGGGGAGTCGGGGGTGATGGGATCTGGGACCTCCCAGCCGCCGCATGGGGGCGACTCCATAAAAATTGGGGGAGAATTACACTTCCCCGGCCTCTGCACCAACTAAGGATGCATACGGTCTTTTAAGTATGAGTACTAAGATTTTTAATTTCGATTACGCACCGAGCCTAGTCCTCAATAAATGCGTGAGTACCAGAATTTTTTTTGAATTTTGTGGATTTGTGGTATAGCTACTCACGTTCAAACAAATCCACAAATTTTCTTTCAGCAATAGTATCTACTCAAACACGTTTATATCGTTGGTAATTGCGGTATTTAACTCGGTAACCAAGTCCTTGCAAGTGACCAACATATCTATCCGGCCGGTTGATACCACGTGCGTGAGTGCTGTTGCAACAGTACATTCTATAGCGTATAAATAGGCAGGAGGGCCTGGGCTATTGCTCCAACTCACCGGTAGATTGCCCCACTACCATTCCAAGCGCACATTCCAGCTACTCTGCAGTTCGGAAAGAAAAAGATATAGCTGCAGGCGGCATGATGGGGGTGAAAGTGGCCACTGGCAAGGCTCTGATGATACTGGTTGCAGTGTTTATTATCTGCGCCGGCGGCGGCGTGGTGGTCTCGCCGGCAGCCGCGGAGGAGGTGCCCCTGGTGCCGGCGGTGTACGTGTTCGGCGACTCTACCATGGACGTGGGCAACAACTTGTACCTGGGGAACGTTACGCTGCCGTATCCCCCGTTTCCCTACGGCATCGATTTCACGGGCCCCGGACCCAACGGAAGGTTCAGCAACGGATACAACATGGCCGACTCCATATGTACGTACGCGCAGGCACTTTTTCATCGGGTCTTTTCATTTTCTTTTCTTTTTTTCCGCAAGGTCATCGTGTCTTTTCACCCATGTGTGAAACTAACAGAAATATGCAAATTGAAATGCAGCGAAGCTGTTGGGTTTCAATATGAGCCCGCCGGCTTTCCTGTCGTTGACGCCGGAGACGAGCGTTGAGATCCTGAAAGGCCTGGGCGGGGTCAACTACGCTTCCGGTGGATCCGGCATTCTCGACACCACCGTCAGTACTGCTGCCTTGAAATTTTGCGCATTTTTTGTTTGTTCCGAAGACCTCTTTTACATATTGTTTTTCTTTTGCAGGAATACATATTAGTTTTACAGATACATCTTTTTTTATCCATTTTGATGACAATATTTTTGGACGGAGGAAATATTTTTTTAATGAAAGGAGCATAGCTCGCAGCTTTCACATATTATCTCTCTACCATAATATAATACCTCTCTTTCTCGCAAAAAAAATATAATACCTCTCTAAAACGACTTATATTTAGAAACAAAGGGATTACGTCGTTTTAGCAGTTCAATATACAAAAAACACATGCTACAGCCAAGTACCAGCAATAAAGATTCAAAAACAAAACAAAAGACATAAACTAGTACTTCCTCTGTAAACTAATATAAGAACGTTTAGATCACTAAAGTAGTAATCTAAACACTTTTATATTAGTTTACGGAGGGAGTATATCGGGAAAAGGGCTATGTCCCCTTGTCTTAACCCTTTCTTTGTCTTAAAGTAGGGAACGAGTTGGTCATTATTCCCGCAAAAAGAAAAACGACTTGGTCATAATGCTGATATTGTCTGAGCTACATTTTTTTTTCTAACAACAACTTGTGAGCATTATTAGTTTTAGATTGTCAAATTCATATTTAGATGTTTTCTAAGGATGTCATATCTAAACTCCCACAAATAAGACAACAACAAGAAACAAAAAAAACTGGCACAAAAAAAGACCACAAACATAATAAACATCAGATTAGATGTGACATAACTAATGTCACATCTAGATGTGTTCTAGACAGACTCAGTTAGTTCACAATGTCTGAGTTACTTGTACTAATCCTGCTTCTTGTTTGCATCGATTGATTGATCAGAATAATGCCGACCTCCCGTTGAGCAAGCAGGTGGAGTTCTTTGCAGCCACCAAGGCAAACATGACCGAGAAAAGCGGCGGCAATAGCACCAACATCGATGCGCTGCTGTCCAAGTCGCTCTTCCTCATTAGCGACGGCGGCAACGATATGTTGGCGTTCTGGGGGAATAGTCCGTCGTCGGACAAGGTTCAGCCCTTCTACGACGACCTTCTGTCCAACTACACCAAGTATGTCAAGAGGCTGTACCGGCTCGGGGCGCGGCGTTTCGGTGTCATCAACGTGCCGGCCATCGGCTGCGTGCCGGTGGTGCGGGCGAAATCCCTGATCGGTGAGATCTGCGAACCCTTTGTCAATAAACTCGCCGATGGCTTCAACATCGCCTTGGGCGACGCGATGGCGAACCTTAACGCGTCGCTGCCCGGGATGAGGTACTCTGTGGGGAGCTCCTACAACCTGGTGACCAACTTCACGGGGCCGCCGGTGGCCCCCGGCTTCGACGATGTGAAGAGCGCGTGCTGCGGCGGCGGGAAGTTCAACGGGGAGACCTTTTGCAGCTTACCCAATACCACCCACTGCGACCACCGCGACGACCATCTGTTCTGGGACGGGGTGCACTGCACCCAGGCCGCCTCCAACAAGGGCGCCGAGGCCATCTTTGCCGCGCCGGTAGAGCTAAATTTCACCGCACCCATCAATTTCAAGCAGCTGCTTCTTGATGATCAACCCACAAACGTCAGCCGTTAATTCACTTGCGAGTGGGTGAGTCTCTGTTACTAGCACTTCTGTCACGTTCGTTTTATCCTTGTTCTCAGTGTCGAGCACAGCAGATGTGTTGCATGTGCTCAGTAAGTAGTATACTAGTTTGGACGTTTTGTATCGTGCAAAATAAGGAACCTGACACGTACTTTGTTTGCGTGGAGGTGCGTCGTATAAGTGGGCTGCAATGTTACAAGCTGTTCGTGGCATAGGAGTCGGTCATGTTTGATTCCTTACTGAATATCCTTACACTGAATAAAGAAGAGAAACAGGAAAGACGCAAAGATAACAGCGTCGCAAAAATCTCGTGTCTTCTCTTAGTGTTCATCAGGGCCGATTCTAAGATTTTGTGGGCCCAGGGCAAACCTGAGAATCAGGGGCCCCAAATATAAGTGTCACACAACAACAATGACATTCTTTAATATTACAAATAAACACTTTACTGCACCCAATTTTGATATTTACATCTAATATTTTTTTAGATATTATCTTAAAAGTTTATTATAACATCCCGCTCAAAATTGGGGATCGTAAGTTCATGATTCGCATGACACATGATCACTCATTCTTCTATTGACATACATGTGCACAAACAAAAACTCCAAACGTTAGACATTTGCCGATCCTAGAAAACATCCAAAAACCCGACTACAAATTACCAAACAAAGGCAAAAGGGCAATAAATAGATACATGACCTGGAGTCTATTGAAATAATTCTCGATGCAAATTCACTTATGATTGAGTCGGACCTCAATTTTGCCCAACAGTTTCTTGTAGGTGCATAATACTGCCAAACCATTTAACAGTGCAAGATACGCATCATATATTTATGTGAAGGCAATTTACTTAATTGGCAACATACATATAAGGATTGGGGAATAGGTAATAGTATGATGATATACCTCATACCAATCGCATCTGCTTCCGTGATTAGACGCTCAGCAACGAGGCACTCAGCGATATAGTGTTCCCGTCTGCCATCCACATCGCACACCCGGCGCCTGGAAATTGGATACCGGCCAGAGGCGCTCGGCGTTGTCAATTGCCATGGCCTGGCGATGTGCGCGAGTCTCTGCTGGCGGCCAGAGACTTGTGATCGAGAGTTCGTGACGGGGGAATAGAGAATAGGGTAGTGAATTAGCGATGCGATCTCACGTCACGATCGTACTGATTGGACGCGTCTGTTTACTTTCCTATGTTGCTACGTCTTTCCTTTATTGGGCTAATTTCATTCCGGGAGGAGTTATGGGGCGATGGGCCACCAACGTACAACATATTTGGGAGGGGCCCCTTGGATTTTGTGGGGCCCGGGCGGTCGACCCCCCTGCCCCCCCCGCCCCCCCCCCCTCAGGGTCGGGCCTGGTGTTCATGCAAGTGAATTAGTGTCCATGCATCTCGTCTATGCTTTTTTAGGTAAACTCTTGTGGCCGGCAGGCCCCGGTCGCTCGTGCGCTCGCACACGACCTTATCCACATGTTCTTATCTTCTTTCTTTTTCTTCATCCACATCCTGCGCGTGGAACAGCGCCACCGCGGGCTCGCACACCCCCGCGAGAAACCCCCGTGCCAATGGCTGACCTTCGCTAGTAGCTTGCACCTCCCCCCCCCCCCCCCCCCCCCCCGCGCTAGCGCAGCGCACCCCGCCGCACTTCATAGCATTCATTTTCGTGCTCCAGGTTGCAGCATCATCGTTTTGCCTCTTGCAGCTTCCTCGCTACATGGTCACAACATTTATTGCTGACGGTTCCAGCAATCGGCCTCGACGACACATGCACTCTCTCGCGGCTGCAACAAATTACGTCACCGATTCCAGCTTTTGTGCATACGGTTGTAGCATTGATGGCAGTGACGACACGGCTTCCAGTACTGCTCTTTCCGTTTGCAACTTCCTTGGCGGCCGGTTCCAGCTTTTTGTCGCCATGGTTGCAACACCCTTGCTGACCAGTTCTAGCATGCATCGCCACAGTTGTGTGGCAGTCGTCTCCAGCACAAAACATATAAATTGCCATGATTTAAAGTACGAATTTTCCATGATCCAAATGATGAATTTGCCCATGGTTTGATTATTTTTGTGCCTTGGTTAAAAGGTAAAGTCGCCATGTTAAAAAATAAAAAAAATCCATGATCTAAAGTATGAATTTTCCATGGTCCAATTTTTTTAACTTTGTCATTGGTTAGAAAGGTAAATTTGCAATGGTCTGACCTACAACTTTGTCATGTGGCAAAAAATGAATCTGCCATGCTACAAACAATAAAAGTATAGTTGCCATGGTAATGCTTAGATGACAACAAGAAAATTGTCATGACAAAAATTACCATATAAAAAGAAGAATGAACAATTCAAAACAAAGTATGACCAAAAATTGCCTTGGCAGAAGGATATCAAAATTTGCCATGGTATTTTAAGTAAAATTACCATACTTAGGTCTCATATTTACTCACGTCGATAGCATAACCAACTAGCGAGCAATAATAAGATATCTCGGATGCCAACACTTTGTTAAAACAATCATGATATAATATATGGTATCTCTCTAGGCTTTCTAAGACCGCAAAACATAAATGCAGAGCACTTCTGAAGTTCAAGTAGTGATCAAATATTGTAATTCATTGTAGAGGAGATCCAGTCGAGTCACACGCAACATTAGATATACTCAATGCATAAGAACGACAATAGTGCTCTCCAACTGGTGCTTGAATAAGAAGGTGGTGACTCAACAATAAAAGTAAATAGATAGGTCATTCGCAGAGGGAATCGCTGACTTGAAGAGGTGCCAAAGCTCGAAGATTAAAACAGAGATGAATACAATTTTAAGAGGTATGCCTTTCCTGTCAATGTCACGACTGAGAGTTTTCAATATCTTTCATGCTAGACACATTAGTGGCGGTTCCCAAGCAGAAAGATAAAATTTACCCCCTCCCCTCCCTCCACCATACAAGCACAAGCCATGGCTAGCCGAGTCCTCGGGTGCCCTCCATACCAACAACTTTCCGGGAGAGTTTGTTTCATTATTTTTTTCGTATTGATCATAGGACCGAACATCCTGAATACCAGCCCCTCTCGTGTAATGACAAGTGAATAAACACTCATCGTGAGAATAACCCGCTTAGCATGGAAGATACTGACCGCCCCCTGTCACTCCATGAGCGACACAGGCATACAAAACATATGTTTATTTGAATGTTTAGAGGTGACAGATGCAATTTTACTTGGAACGGCTGAAGGAAATATGCCCTAGCGGAAATAATAAAGTTATTATTTATTTCCTTATATCATGATAAATGTTTATTATTCATACTAGAATTGTATTAACCGAAAACATGATACATGTGTGAATACATAGACAAACAGAGTGTCACTAGTATGCCTCTACTTGACTAGCTCATTAATCAAAGATGGTTATGTTTCCTAGCCATAGACAAAGAGTTGTCATTTGATTAATGGGATCACATCATTAGGAGAATGATGTGATTGACTTGACCCATTCCGTTAGCTTAGCACTTGATCGTTTAGTTTGTTGCTATTGCTTTCTTCATGACTTATACATGTTCCTATGACTATGAGATTATGCAACTCCCGTTTATCGGTGGAACACTTTGTGTGCTACCAAACGTCACAACGTAACTGGGTGATTATAAAGGTGCTCTACAGGTGTCTCCGAAGGTACTTTTTGGGTTGGCGTATTTCAAGATTAGGATTTGTCACTCCGATTGTCGGAGAGGTATCTCTGGGCCCACTCGGCAATACACATCACTTAAGCCTTGCAAGCATTGCAACTAATGATTTAGTTGCGGGATGATGTATTACGAAACGAGTAAAGAGACTTGCTGGTAATGAGATTTAAGTAGGTATTGAGATACCGACGATCGAATCTCGGGCAAGTAACATACCGATGACAAAGGGAACAACGTATGTTGTTATGCGATTTGACCGATAAAGGTCTTCATAGAATATGTAGGAGTCAATATGAGCATTCAGGTTCCGCTATTGGTTATTAACCGGAGACGTGTCTCGGTCATGTCTACATAGTTCTCGAACCCGTAGGGTCCGCACGCTTAAAGTTCGATGACAGTTATATTACGAGTTTATGTGTTTTGATGTACCAAAGGTAGTTCAGAGTCCCGGATGAGATCGGGGACATGACGAGGAGTCTCGAAATGGTCGTGACGTAAAGATCGATATATTGGACGACTATATTCGGACATCGGAAAGGTTCCGAGTGATTTGGGTATTTTCGGAGTACCGGAGAGTTACGGGAATTCACCGGGAGAAGTATTGGGCCTTATTGGGCCATACGGGAATAGAGGAGAGAGGCCAAAAGGAAGGAGGCGTGCGCCCCCCCCCTCTGGTCCGAATTGGACAAGGGGTGCACCCCTTTTTCCTTCTTCCTCTCCCCCTCTTTCCTTCTATCCTACTCCGGAAAGGAAAGGGGAATCCTACTAGGACTTGGGAGTCCTAGTAGGACTCCCCACATTTGGCGCGCCCCCTCTAGGGCCGGCCTCTCCCTTTCTCCTTTATATACGTGGCCAGGGGGCACCCCATAGACACAAGTTGATCATTGAGATGTCTCCAGCCGTGTGCGGTGCCCCCCTCCATCATAATCCATCTCGGTCATACTGTAGCGGTGTTTAGGCGAAGCCCTGCTGCGGTAGCTTCATCAATATCGTCACCACGCCGTCGTGCTGACGAAACTCTTCCCCGAGCTCTACTGGATCGTGAGTTCGCAGGAAAACACCGAGCTGAACGTGTGCTGAACGCGGATGTGCTGTACGTTCGGTACGGAGGATCGGTTGATTGTGAAGACATACGACTACATCAACCGCGTTGTCATAACGCTTCCGCTTAATGGTCTACGACGGTACATGGACGACACTCTCCTCTCTCATTGCCATGCATTACCATGATCTTGCGTGTGCATAGGAAATTTTTTGAAATTACTACGTTCCCCAACAGTGGTATCCGAGCCTGGTTTTATGCGTTGATGTTATATGCACGATCAGAACACAAGTGAGCTGTGGACGATACAAGTCATACTTCTTACCAGCATGTCATACTTTGGTTCGGCGGTATTGTTGGATGAAGCGGCCCAGACCGACATTACGCGTACGCTTATGCGAGAATGGTTCTACTGACATGCTTTGCACACATGTGGCTGGCGGGTGTCAGTTTCTCCAACTTTAGTTGATCCGAGTGTGGCTACGCCCGGTCCTTGATAAGGTTAAAACAACACTAACTTGACGAACTATCATTGTGGTTTTGATGCGTAGGTAAGAACGGTTCTTGCTCAGCCCGTAGCAGCCACGTAAAACTTGCAACAACAAAGTAGAGGACGTCTAACTTGTTTTTGCAGGGCATGTTGTGATGTGATATGGTCAAGACGTGATGAGATATAAGTTGTTGTATGAGATGATCATGTTTTGTTGAAGTTATCGGCAACTGGCAAAAGCCTTATGGTTGTCTTTCTATTGCATAAGATGCAAGCGCCAAATAATTGCTTTACTTTATTGCTATGCGATAGCAATAGTTGCAAGAGCAATAGTTGGCGAGACGACCATGTGACGACACATTGATATAGATCAAGATAATGGAGATCATGGTGTCATGCCAGTGAGATGGAGATCATGACGATGCTTTGGAGATGGAGATCAAAGGCACAAGATGATGATGGCCATATCATGTCACATATTATGATTGCATGTGATGTTTATCTTTTATACATCTTATCTTGCTTAGTTCAGTGGTAGCTTTATAAGATGATCTCTCACTAAATTTCATGGTATAAGTGTCCCTGAGTATGCACCGTTGCGAAAGTTCTTCGTGCTGAGACACCACGTGATGATCGGGTGTGATAGGCTCTACGTTCAAATACAACGGGTGCAAAACAGTTGCACACGCGGAATACTTAGGTTAAACTTGACGAGCCTAGCATATGCAGATATGGCCTCGGAACACTGAGACCGAAAGGTCGAGCGTGAATCATATAGAAGATATGATCAACATAGTGATGTTCACCATTGAAAACTACTCCATCTCACATGATGATCGGACATGGTTTAGTTGATTTGGATCACGTGATCACTTAGATGATTAGAGGGATGTCTATCTAAGTGGGAGTTCTTAAGTAATATGATTAATTGAACTTTAATTTATCATGAACTTAGTCCTGATAGTATTAGCATATCTATGTTGTAGATCAATAGCTCGCGTTTAGCTCCTATGTTTTATTTTTGATATGTTCCTAGAGAAAACTAAGTTGAAAATTTTAGTGGCAATGATGCGGATTGGATTCGTGATCTGAGGATTATCCTCATTGCTGCACAGAAGAATTATGTCCTTGATGCACCGCTAGGTGACAGACCTATTGCAGGAGCAGATGCAGACGTCATGAACCTTTGGCTAGCTCAATATGATGACTACTTGATAGTTTAGTGCACCATGCTTAACAGCTTAGAATCGGGACTTCAAAGACATTTTGAACATCATGGATCATATGAGATGTTCCAGGAGTTGAAGTTAATATTTCAAGCAAATTCCCGAGTTGAGAGATATGAAGTCTCCAACAAGTTCTATAGCTAAAAGATGGAGGAGAATAGCTCAAGCAGTGAGCATGTGTTCAGATTGTGTGAGTACTACAATCACTTGAATCAAGTGGGAGTTAATCTTCCAGATAAGATAGTGATTGACAGAGTTCTCTAGTCACTATCACCAAGTTGCTAGAACTTCGTGATGAACTATAATATGCAAGGAATAACGGAAATGATTCCCAAGCTCTTCGTGATGCTGAAATCGGCGAAGGTAGAAATCAAGAGAAGCATCAAGTGTTGATGGTTAACAAGACCACTAGTTTCAAGAAAAGGGCAAAGGGAAGAAGGGGAACTTCAAGAAGAATGGCAAGCAAGTTGCTGCTCAAGTGAAGAAGCCCAAGTCTGGACCTAAGCCTAAGACTAAGTGCTTCTACTGCAAAGGGACTAGTCACTGGAAGCGGAAGTGCCCCAAGTATTTGGCGGATAAGAAGGATGGCAAAGTGAACAAAGTTATATTTGATATACATGTTATTGATGAGTATTTACTAGTGTTTATAGTAACCCCACGGTATTTGATACTAGTTCAGTTGCTAATAGTAGTAACTCGAAACGGGAGTTGCAGAACGAACAGAAACTAGTTAAGGGTGAAGTGACGATGTGTGTTGGAAGCAGTTCCAAGATTGATATGATCATCATCGCACACTCCCTATACTTTCGGGATTAGTGTTGAACCTAAATAAATGTTATTTGGTGTTTGCATTGAGCATGAATATGATATGCTCATGTTTATTGCAATATGGTTATTCATTTAAGTTAGAGAACAATTGTTGTTCTGTTTACATGAATAAAACCTTCTATGGTCATACACACCAACGAAAATGGTTTGTTGGATCTCGATCGTAGTAATACACATATTCATAATATATTGAAGCCAAAAGATGCAAAGTTAATAATAATAGTGCAACTTATTTGTGGCACTGCCGTTTAGGTCATATTGGTGTAAAGCGCATGAAGAAACTCCATGCTGATGAGATTTTGGAATCACTTGATTATGAATCACTTGATGCTTGCGAACCATGCCTTATAGGCAAGATGACTAAAACTCTGTTCTCTGGAACAATGGAGCAAGCAACTGACTTTTTGGAAATAATACATACTGATGTATGCGATCCGATGAGTGTTGAGGCTCGCGGCGATTATCATTATTTTTGACCTTCACAGATGATTTGAGCAGATATGAGTGTATCTACTTGATGAAACATAAGTCTGAAACATTTGAAAAGTTCATATAATTTTAGAGTGAAGTGGAAAATCATCGTAACAAGAAAATAAAGTTTCTACGATCTGATTGTGGAGGAGAATATTTGAGTTACGAGTTTGGTCTTCATTTGAAACAATGCGGAATAGTTTCGCAACTCATGCCACCTGGAACACCACAGCATAATGGTGTGTCCGAACATTGTAACCGTACTTTATTAGATATGGTGCAATCTATGATGTCTCTTACCGATTTACCACTATCATTTTGGGGTTATGCATTAGAGACAGCTGCATTCACATTAAATAGGGCACCATCTAAATCTGTTGAGACGACACTATATGAACTATGGTTTGGCAAGAAACCAAAGTTGTCGTTTCTTAAAGTTTGGAGTTGCAATGCTTATGTGAAAAGGTTTCAACCTGATAAGCTCGAACCCAAATCGGAGAAATGCGTCTTCATAGGATACCCAAAGGAGACTGTTGGGTAAACCCTCTAATCACAGATCCAAAGGCAAAATATTCGTTGCTAAGAATGGATTCTTCCTAGAGAAGGAGTTTCTCTCGAAAGAAGTGAGTGGGAGGAAAGTAGAACTTGATAAGGTAACTGTACCTGCTCCCTTATTGGAAAGTAGTTCATCATAGAAATCTGTTCCTGTGACTACTACACCAATTAGTGAGGAAGCTAATGATGATGATCATGTAACTTCAGATCAAGTTACTATCGAACCTCGTAGGTAAACCAGAGTGAGATCCGCACCAGATTGGTATGGTAATCCTGTTCTGGAGGTCGTGTTACTTGACCATGACAAACCTACGAACTATGAGGAAACGATGATGAGCCCAGATTCCGCGAAATGGCTTGAGGCCATGAAATCTGAGATGAGATCCATGTATGAGAACAAAGTGTGGACTTTGGTTGACTTGCCCGATGATTGGCAAGCCATAGAAAATAAATGGATCTTCAAGAGGAAGACGGACGCTGATAGTAGTGTTACTATCTACAAAGCTAGACTTGTCGAAAAAGTTTTTTTTGACAAAGTTCAAGGTGTTGACTACGATGAGATTTTCTCACTCGTAGTGATGCTTAAGTTTGTCTGAATCATATTAGCAAATTGCCATATTTTATGAAATCTGGCAAATGGATGTCAAAACTACATTCCTTAATGGATTTCTTAAAAAGAAGAGTTGTATATGATACAACCAGAAGGTTTTGTCGACCCTAAAGGTGCTAACAAAGTGAGCAAGCTCCAGCGATCCATCTATGGACTGGTGCAAGCATCTCGGAGTTGGAATATATGCTTTGATAAAGTGATCAAAGTATATGGTTTTATACACACTTGCGGTGAAGCCTGTATTTACAAGAAAGTGAGTGGGAGCACTACAACATTTCTAATAAGTATATGTGAATGACATATTGTTGATCGGAAAGAATGTAGAATTTTCTGGAAAGCATAAAGGAGTATTTGAAAGGAGTTTTTTAAAGAAAGACCTCGATGAAGCTGCTTACACATTGAGCATCAAGATCTATAGAGATAGATGAAGACGCTTGATACGTTATTTCAATGAGTACATACCTGGACAAGATTTTGAAGTAGTTCAAAATGGAACAGTCAAATAAAGGAGTTATTGCTTGTGTTGCAAGGTGTGAAGTTGAGTAAAGACTCAAAACCCGACCACAACAGAAAATAGAAAGAGAATGATAAGTCATTCCCTATGCCTCAGTCATAGGTTCTATAAAGTAGGATATGCTGTTTACCAATCCTATTGTATACCTTAGCATCTTTCTGACAAAGAAGTACAATAGTGATCTAGGAGTAGATCACTGGACAGCGGTCAAAATTATCCTTAGAGGACTAAGGAAATATTTCTCGGTTATGGAGGTGATAAAAGAGTTTGTCGTAAAGAGTTACGTCGATGCAAGCTTTTTACATCAATCTAGATGACTCTAAGTCTCAATCTGGATACATATTGAAAGTGGGAGCAATTAGCTAGAGTAGCTCCGTGTAGAGCATTGTAGACATAGAAATTTGCGAAATACATACGGATCTGAATGTTGCAGACCTGTAGACTAAACTTCTCTCACAAGCAAAACATGATCAGTCTTTGGGTGTTAATCACATAGCGATGTGAACTAGATTATAGACTCTAGTAAACCCTTTGGGTATTAGTCACATGGAGATGTGAACTAATCACATAAAGATGTGAACTAGATTATTGACTCTAGTGCAAGTGCGAGACTAAAGGAAATATGCCCTAGAGGCAATAATAAAGTTATTATTTATTTCCTTATATCATGATAAACGTTTATTATTCATGCTAGAATTGTATTAACTGGAAACATGATACATGTGTGAATACATAGACAAACAGAGTGTCACTAGTATGCCACTACTTGACTAGCTCGTTGATCAAAGATGGTTATGTTTCCTAGCCATAGACAAAGAGTTGTCATTTGATTAACGGGATCACATCATTAGGAGAATGATGTGATTGACTTGACCCATTCCGTTAGCTTAGCACTTGATTGTTTAGTTTGTTGCTATTGCTTTCTTCATGACTTATACATGTTCCTATGACTATGAGATTATGCAACTCCCGTTTACCGGAGGAACACTTTGTGTGCTACCAAAGGTCACAACATAACTAGGTGATTATAAAGGTGCTCTACAGGTGTCTCCGAAGGTACTTGTTGGGTTGGCGTATTTCGAGATTAGGATTTGTCACTCCGATTGTTCTAGAGTTGTCTCTGGGCTCACTCGGTAATACACATCACTTAAGCCTTGCAAGCATTGCAACTAATGAGTTAGTTGTGGGATGATGTATTACGGAACGAGTAAAGAGACTTGCCGGTAACAAGATTGAACTAGGTATTGAGATAACGACGATCGAATCTCGGGCAAGTAACATACCGATGACAAAGGGAACAGCGTATGTTGTTATGCGGTTTGACCGATAAAGATCTTCATAGAATATCTTGGAGCCAATATGAGCATCCAGGTTCCGCTATTGGTTATTGACCGGAGACGTGTCTCGTTCATGTCTACATAGTTCTCGAACCCGTAGGGTCCGCACGCTTAAAGTTCGATGACGGTTATATTATGAGTTTATGTGTTTTGATGTACCTAAGGTAGTTGGGAGTCCCGGATGAGACCGGGGACATGACAAGGAGTCTCGAAATGGTCGAGACGTAGAGATCGATATATTGGACGACTATATTCGGACATCAGAAAAGTTCCGAGTGATTCGGGTATTTTTAGAGTACCGGGGAGTTACAGGAATTCACCGGGAGAAGTATTGGGCCTTATTGGGCCATACGGGAATAGAGGAGAGAGGCCAAAAGGAAGGAGGCACGCGCCCCCCCTCTGGTCCGAATTGGACAAGGGGTGCAGCCCCTTTTTCCTTCTCCCTCTCCCCCTCTTTCCTTCTCTCCTACTCCGGGAAGGAAAGGGGAATCCTACTAGGACTTGGGAGTCCTAGTAGGACTCCCCACACTTGGCGCGCCCCCTCTAGGGCCGGCCTCTCCCTCCCTCCTTTATATACGTGGCCAGGGGGCACCCCATAGACACAAGTTTATCATTGAGATCTTTCCTGTCGTGTGCGGTGCCCCCTCCTCCATAATCCACCTCGGTCATGCTGTAGCGGTGTTTAGGTGAAGCCCTGCTGCGGTAGCTTCATCAACATCGTCACCACGCCGTCGTGCTGACGAAACTCTTCCCCGAGCTCTACTGGATCGTGAGTTCGCGGGACGTCACCGAGCTGAACATGTGCTGAACGTGGAGGTGTCGTACGTTCGGTACTAAGGATCGGTCGATCATGAAGACGTACGACTACATCAACCGCGTTGTCATAATGCTTTCGCTTAACGGTCTACGAGGGTACCTGGACGACACTCTCCCCTCTCGTTGCTATGCATCACCATGATCCTGCGTGTGCGTAGGAAATTTTCTGACATTACTATGTTCCCCAACAACGGCAACGTAATACCGCCTATAAGTAGATATAGTGGACGCATCTGAAACAACTTTGGGTTTAAGAATTTGGATGCACAAGCAGTGTTCCCGCTTAGTATAGGCAAAGGCTAGCAAATAGATTGAGGAACGATCGGCTAGAGGGTGAAAACGGTCATAATCATGCATTGAGGATAATTAACATCAAGCACAAGCAGGAGTAGGATATAAACACCATGAACTTAAATATTGTGGAGGCTATGTTGGTTTTGAATCAACTACATGTATGAATATGTGCCAAGTCAAGCCACTTGAATTATTCAGAGGGAGATACCATATTATCATACTCCATGATAACTATTTTAATGCATGATGACACTCAAGATAAATCATTATTCACTCTTAGCTATTTAAGCATGTCATGAGCTACTATAATCTCTAATTATCATCACAAATATGTTTACTCATAATATGTTGAATCAAGATCGACCGAGCTAAACATATTTACAAAAACAAAAACAAGGAGAGCTGATACCTGCTTTCCTTCACCGCAATCACTTCATCAAATCATCATTATTATTGCCTTTCACTTGCATGATCGAATGATGTGAAAATGATAATAGTGCAGGTGTGCCATGGACTAAGCTAGAATCTGCAAACATTTTATTCAAAGAAGAAGACAATGCAATATGGGATCTTTGTTAAATCATCAATAAAGCATATGAGAGCCACTCAATTTTCATCGTGGTATTCTCCCTATGACAACTCAAAGAAAAGTAAAGAATTTTAGAGAAACACGGTGAAATATTTTTGGAGTTTTTTTTCTTTTGAAGAAAGCAAATTAACGAAGGAAATACGAAAACGAGAAAAAATATTTATATGGGAAATCTCTAAACAAACAAAATAAGAAGTGAGAAATCTTTTTGGGTTTTCTTTTACTACTAAGAAATAACTAACAAGAAAGAAAAACAAAAAAGAAGCGAGAAATATTTTTGAATTTTCAAAGTTTTTCAAACACACAAGAAAGTGAAAATAAAACTAACATGGATATACAATGAAAAAGGATGAACACCGACAACTAGAATGAATGTGTGGCACATGAATGTAATGTCGGTAAGAAATACATACTCCCATCAGTTTAGCCTTTTGGCCTAAGTTAGTCTATGGCCCCTGGTAGCCTCGATAGTATTCATAGTCGTAGTTCGGGTTGTGCTGAAGTGCAACTGCCACATCTTGGCGTTCTGCCTCATTAAGATGGGCGGTCTCCACCGCTCTCTCGTACTCCTCGGCCTCCTCCTCAATTATGAAATGTCTATGTTTTTCCTCGAAATTAAAGAACGCAGGAGCAGGCAAAGTAATATGGAAGACACGATGCCTGTTAAAGATTAGTCTGTATCTAAGCGGAGGGTCATTCCTTTCAAGGAACTGGTGGTGTTTCATAACATCATAATCAAGAAAACTAGGTGCCAACAAGGTATCATTTTCTTTAATGGGTACTCCCAGATGAGAAGCTAAGCGCGTAGCATAAATTTCACCAAAGAAATCAACAACTAGGGCATTATTATGTAAACGGCATGCAACAGTGGCCCCCATGTAAAATTGTTGATCTCACAACACCGCACTTTTAAGGATGCTCATATCAGGAGCGCAAAGATGACTATATGTTTACCATTAATGCATCTACCTATGAACAGAGCAAATTAATGTACATCAGAAAAATAAATGCTCACTATAGTCGCTTGTGTTATGCCTCTAGTTTCATCCCTAGTAATACTAAGTAGAAATATATGGCAATCAGATTTGCGAGGCTCGGTGCATATCCCCCAATAGGGAATTTTACAAACTCACAAATTCCTCGAGGTTCATGCGAAAAGAATTTTCATATAAGTTAAAAATAACATCATGTGAAGTACAATCAGATACGTACTCGGATTTCTACACAAAAAATCAGTGAGATTATAGTACTACAGATAAGCCTGGGAATAGTTCGGGCTCAAACTTAAGTTTTAGTTTGGTTTTCCTAGTGGTTTGTTTTGGATTGGTTTAAATGGTCTGAAGCTGTAATGTAATCTAGTCTGGTTTGGATTTTAACAATTATTGGACTGGATTGGATTGGTTTGGACACAAACCAAGCAGTCTCAAAATCGTTTCGATCTTGTACTCGAAATCAGCTATCAGAGTCTACAAACTGCATACACACCAGTGTCTCTAAAAAAAGACGTACGAGACCAGCGCATACAGACCAACATCGGCATTGCTACGGGAGTTCCGACCGTCGTGTTTCCCTCCCTCGGCCTCATGGTCTAGCGGCAGCGCACCTCGCCCCCACCCTCTCCTTCTCTTTTACCCACTTAGCGGAGGTGGCGACATTAATCCATGTTCTTCTCTTTGACCCGTGCCTCTATTCATTAGCTTCATGCTAACAACATAGTAGCTTGTCAACGGTTTCAAACTATGGATTTAATCCAAAAGCGTGGAACGGTTTGGATTGGTTTTGATGGGAAAGACACTTGACTTGGTTCAGTCTAGAATCTGTACTTCAATATTTGGATTGGATTGGATTGGTTGTTGGAACGAAAGTCAAGTGGTTTGGGCTGGTTTTAATTTGAATTTGAAACTATTCACAGGCTTAATAAGCCTGTGAATAGTTTGGGCTCAAACTTAAGTTTTAGTTTGGTTTTCCTAGTGGGTTGTTTTGGATTGGTTTAAATGGTCCAGAGCCGTAATGTAATCTAGTCTAGTTTGGATTTTAACAATTATTGGACTAGATTGGATTGGTTTGGACACAGACCAAGCAGTCTCAAAATTGTTTTGATCTTGTACTCTAAATCAGCTATCAGAGTCTACGAACTGCACATAGACCAGCGTCTCTAAAAAAAGATGTACGAGACCAACGCATACAGACCAATGTCGTCGTTGGTACTGGAGTTCCGACCGCCGCGTTTCCCTCCCTCGACATCATGGTCTAGCGGCAGCACACCCCCGCCCCCACCCTATCCTTCTCTTTGACCCACTTGGCGGAGGCGACGACATTAAGCCATGTCCATCTCTTTGACCCGTGCCTCTGTCCATTAGCTTCATGCTAACAACGTAGCAGCTTGTTAACGGTTTCAAACTATGGATTTAGTCCAAAAGCATGGAACGGTTTGGATTCATTTGGATGGGAAAGACACTTGGCTTGGTTCAGTCTAGATTCTGTACTTCGATATTTGGATTGGATTGGATTGGTAGTTGGAAGGAAAGTCAAGTGGTTTGTTCTGGTTTTAATTTGGATTTGAAACTATTCTATCGGATTCTGGGTTCCAGCAAACCCTTGAGGTCCGAACACTGGGGTGCGCACGAAGATCTCTCTCTCCCTAGCTCGCTCGCACAACGATCTCTAGGCCTAGCTCCAGGAACCCAAAGAACAAGAGACACGGGGGTTTATACTGGTTCGGGCCACCGTTGTGATGTAATACCCTACTCTAGTGTGGTGTGGTGGATTGCCTCACAGGCTGAGGATGAACAACTACAGGGTAAGAACAACCTCTTGAGGAGAGGTGTTCTTGAGCTCGGTGAGCTGGTGTGTGTAAGGGAGATCTAAAAGATCCGTCCCCGATCCGTTGCCTCCTATGGTGGTGGCTAGTCCTATTTATAGAGGCCTTGGTCCTCTTCCCAAATGTTAGGCGGGAAGGGATCCCACAACGGACAAGTTTGAAGGGAGACAACTAGTACAGGCTATCCTGACAAAAGGTGGTCTTCGCCTGCCAAAGGCTCTGGTGGTGATGCAGTTGTGGGCTCCGCGGTGACCTTTGTCCTGCCGTCCTGCTGGTCTTGGTCTCATTGCACTGATATGGAAACCTTTGCCTGATGCCTCGGGACTCCTCGCCTGCGCTTTCCCCTTTAGCACCAAAGAGGAAACTGGTACTTTGCACCTGCTGGCGCCTGCCTGGCCTTGGTCGTCACGGCTCATGTCACGTGAACCTCGCAAGGTGCCCCTTGCATAGCTATATCCGCTCCTCGGGAGCCAGCCTAGTGAGGCCGCCCGGAGTAGGTCTTGGTGTCGTCCGCCTCGCGAGGCTTGGCCCCTCGCGAGGGTCTTGAGTGGTTGCTGCTAAAGATGGGCCATACCAGGCCGTTGGTGGAGCCACGCCCTGGGCCGCAGGCATGCAAGTCTGGGTACCCCCGTTCCCATGACGCCGACAGTAGCCCCCGGGCCCAAGGCACGCTTAGACTTGGCTTCAAGGCGAAGCCAAAGGGCAAGTGCGGAGCGCCGCATGCCCCAATATCCTGTGGCCTTGATTGACACGTGGCGATTGACGGGACGTGGGCGTCTCTGCTTCCCCATGCTGCCTTGGCAACCGTTCGACTTGACGAGTCCTTGCGGCATGCAGAAGAAAACCATCATTACCTGTGATCGTGGAGGGCAGCGGTTGGCCTCCTTTTGGCTATAAATGAGGAGAGGGGTGGAGCCCCCGTCGCTCATCTCTTCCTCTACTCCGTCCGCTTCTTCTTCTTCCTTGCTCCACCATCTTGCTGCGACACCCATGGCACCGATAAGGAGATTCTCCGTCGCTGAGAAGGGAGAGACCCCCCGCGAGGAGCAGGGGCCACTTCCACCGAAGAAGAGGTTGCCCCCCCCCCCGACGCCGTCGTGAGGCAGGAGGTGATGAGGCCTTGGTACGAACGACCTCCCCCTGGCTACCCGCTGCTCTTGTATACCCAGGCAGAGGGCTCCGAAGGAGGCGGCGGCCCACGCCGCTTGCGTCACGGCCGCGGTGGCCGTGCTGTGGTGGCATGCACCGCGAGCCCACGAACTCACGCTGAGGGATCCTCGCGCGAATTTGTGGTGTGGGCAGCAATGCCCCGCGGACGTGTATCAGATTTCCGCAGTTCTTTGCTGAAGAGGTGCCACCGAGGGGGGCCACTTGAGCTGTGGCTGCGGCACATCGAGTGTGGCACCCCGGCGACGGGAGCAGAGGTTGAGGTCATCTCTCCGGGAAAGATCTTCATGACTCGTGGATGGGGTGAGGTTGCCCGCGCTTGCCGCATGGAGGGGGCCCTCGCCATCCACTTCGAGTATGACGGCGCCTCCACGATGTCCTTCAAGGTCTTTGATGAGGACGGTCGTCGCCTGGAGTGTTGCCCTGGAGGGGGTTGCGGGTCGCCTGGACGGTGCGGGGGCTGGCACTGTGCCCGCCCTTGGCCCCGCCAACACCTTCTCCAGCAGCAGTGACAACACCTGGGAGTTGAGCGACTCTCCCGATCCCGACGAGACTCCGGAGACAAGTAACGACAACTATATGCCCCGAGCTCTCGCCGCGCCCAGAGCGCGGCAGCGGCATCCGCTCGTCGTCGTCGTTGATCTGGATGGGATTGGCGTCGGCCTCCCGTGGCCCACTATTGATGATGGCGTCGGTGGCGACGCCTGTAGATATGGCTCCTGGAAAGCTTCTTCTTTTGTTCCCTGCGAGAAATCAAGGTGAACCCCGTGGGGGTGTGTAAAGGATCTATAGTACTTTTGTAGCGATGTTATTCCCATTGTGAAATTCATGATTTGCACATTCCCCCCTTTCGCCCTCGCGGCAGCTTAGTACTCTACGCTGACAGGTCCCAGTCCCCAGGTAGGCTTCAGCCGTCGCTGATATGCCAGGTCACGATGTCGTGGTCAAGGCCAGGAGGTGAGCGGCCCAGCATCCAGTAAGAGCTCCTGAGGCGCGATTCTCAAGAAGTCCCCCTTGGCGTGCAAGCAGCTTCCTAAAGGTGGAAAAGGAAGGCGACATTGCTGTAGCAAGGCTACAGGAGCCGGAAATCCTAAGTCACGTGTCGGGCTGACTTGAATGCGCGACTTATCTTATCAAGCCTGAGGCGGTTTCTGTGTGTAGCGTCTGATTCGTGCGTTAGCGATAGTGGGATGACTGGGTTAGGCCCGCACTGGCCTCCCTCCCTTTTTCACGCTCTTCTAGGTGCTCTGCATCCTCGGGTCCCGACCCTCGAGCAAGCTCAGCCGCCGCTGGTATGCCAGGTCGCGATGCCGCGGTTAAGGCTAGGGGTGAGGGCTGGAGAGTCAGTAGGAGCTCCTGAGACGCGATGCTCAGGAGCCCCCCGTTAACGCACAAGCGAATTGCGTGAAAAAGAAGGAGCAAGCGGTGCCGCCTGTTGTCAGCCTCCGAAGATTCTTGCAGGTTAGCGCCAGGCAGGAATACATATTGCAACCGTGTTTGCTGGTCTACCGCCGATCGTTCCGCAAGAAGATGAGGGCACTGAGGGCCTGGTGAGGTGACGTGCGTAGGGCGTGCCGCGAGCCAGAGCTCGGCCACTTAGGTTTGTCAGCGTTGCAGGGACGGACCCAAGCACAAGCGTCGTGCCAGCATGTGTAGCCCCTGTTGTGGGATGAGCGGGTGGCTGGTCAGCAACACGGGTGGCCGCGAGGGGCAACAGGTAAGCAGGTAATGATCATAAGGTAAATCATGCAAGGAGGCAAGCTAGTTAAGATAGGTTCAAGAACGATACATGCCACTTGGACGAACCTGAGCGGCCTGGGGATGATGCAGCCCGAGGGGCGCCCCCAACAGAGTAAGCTAAAGATGCAAAAGGATACACGTCGCAGGGACATGCCCGTGCTACTTGGGGATGCTGCTGCCCGAAGGGCGCCCCCAACTAAATGAACTAGAAAGAGTCACTAGATACGGTAGTTGGAGAGGTGTTGGAGTAGCTGAAGATGCGTGCCGAAGAAGTTGCTCCTCACGAGCCGCCAGGGTCCTGAGCCTCAGGAGGCTTCGTAGGCCCCGGTGGCTCCTGAAGAACTGCCGCCATCTCCGCTAGGACAGCGTGATGCCTGGCCTCCTGAGCCGCCAGAATGCTCCGCAAGTGGCGCTGGAAGGCGACAACCGCGTTCGGCAAGCCGAATGTCATGCGAACATAGCTGTGGGGTGGACCCTCGCACCGTCCAACGCGCGAGGGCCAGAAACGTCCCTGAGATGCGGCCCGGTTGAGCCCTGGAATATTGACGGAGACGTGCAGCCCGCCGTCCTCGCCGGGATGGGGAGCTGTGCCGGGTGGTGGGCGGCGATCACTGCGTATGGTCCTTGCCTCTTGAAGCTCCTAGATCGCCTTGGTGATGAACTCCTGAACACTAGGCGCTCCATGCCTTGTGCCCTCTTAAGGGAAACGTGCGGCGAAGTATGCCTCCACATGGTGCCCGAGCGCCTCCCGCATGACGTTGGCTAAGTCTGAGGCCCTCCAGAAGAGAGCCCCAAAGCCCAGCCTGAGGAGGGCGCCGGGCACGCCTTCCTATGCGAGGGAGGGAGGCGCCACGTCCATGAGCGCGGGTCCTGAGGTGGTGCCGCTGGAAACGCCGCTCTCCTAAGGCCCTTGGCGGAGTAGTTGCTTCTTCTTCTTCTTGGGGATGGCCTTAGGAGGGTACAGGGTGCCTTCGTTGTCGGGGTCTTCGGCCGCTGCGGCTTGGTAAGCGCGCTCCAGGGAGCACACTATTGGAAATATGCCCTAGAGGCAATAATAAATTAGTTATTATTATATTTCCTTGTTCATGATAATCGTTTATTATCCATGCTAGAATTATATTTATAGGAAACTCAGATACATGTGTGGATACATAGACAACACCATGTCCCTAGTAAGCCTCTAGTTGACTAGCTCGTTGATCGATAGATGGTTACGGTTTCCTGACCATGGACATTGGATGTCGTTGATGATGGGATCACATCATTAGGAGAATGATGTGATGGACAAGACCCAATCCTAAGCCTAGCACAAGATCATGTAGTTCGTATGCTAAAGCTTTTCTAATGTCAAGTATCATTTCCTTAGACCATGAGATTGTGCAACTCCCGGATACCGTAGGAATGCTTTGGGTGTACCAAATGTCACAATGTAACTGGGTGGCTATAAAGGTGCACTGCGGGTATCTCCGAAAGGGTCTGTTGGGTTGGCACGAATCGAGACTGGGATTTGTCACTCCGTGTAACGGAGAGGTATCTCTGGGCCCACTCGGTAGGACATCATCATAATGTGCACAATGTGACCAAGGAGTTGATCACGGGATGATGTGTTACGGAACGAGTAAAGAGACTTGCCGGTAACGAGATTGAACGAGGTATCGGGATACCGACGATCGAATCTCGGGCAAGTATCGTACCGATAGACAAAGGGAATTGTATATGGGATTGAATGAATCCTTGACATCGTGGTTCATCCGATGAGATCATCGTGGAACATGTGGGAGCCAACATGGGTATCCAGATCCCGTTGTTGGTTATTGACCAGAGAGATGTCTCGGTCATGTCTGCATGGTTCCCGAACCCGTGGGGTCTACACACTTAAGGTTTGATGACCCTAGGGTTATTAGGAAGACTTGTATGCGATTACCCAATGTTGTTTGGAGTCCCGGATGAGACCCCGGACATCACGAGGAGTTCCGGAATGGTCCGGAGGTAAAGATTTATATATGGAAAGTTATTGTTCGGGTTCCAGGAAAAGTTCGGTTTTTCCGTATTGTACCGGGAAGCTTCCGGAAGGTTCCGGAGGATTCCGGAGGGGTCCGGAGGTCCGGAAAATGTTCCACCACGTCCAATACAGCAGCATGGGCTGTAGGGGGCTCCCTAGCCTTAATGGGCCAGGGGCACCAGCCCCCCCAAGGCCCATGCGCATGGGAGAGGGGAAACCCTAAGGGGGAGGGCCTCCACTTGACTCTGGAGGCACTCCTCCCCCCCTTGGCCGCCGCCCCAACCCTAGATGGGATCTAGGGGGCTGGCCCCCTCTCTCCCCACCTATAAATAGTGGAGGGGTGGGAGGGCGGCCATACCCTTGCACCTGGCGCAGCCCCTCCCCTCCAATACCTCTCCTCCTCCGCGTGAGCTTGGCGAAGCCCTGCCGGAGAACTGCCACTCCATCACCACCATGCCGTCGTGCTGCTGTTGGACTCTCTTCCTCAACCTATCTCTCCTCCTTGCTGGATCAACGTGCGGGAGACGTCTACGTTCCGTACGTGTGTTGAACGCGGAGGTCCCGTCCGTTCGGCGCTAGGATCATCGATGATTTGGATCACGACGAGTACGACTCCATCAACCCCGTTCTCTTGAATGCTTCCGCTTAGCGATCTACAAGGGTATGTATATGCACTCCTCTCTCTCTCGTTGCTAGTCTCTCCATAGATTGATCTTGGTGACACGTAGGAAAATTTTTGAATTTCTGCTATGATCCCCGAAGAGTGGTATCAGAGCTAGGTCTATGCGTAGTTTCTATGCACGAGTAGAACACAAAGCAGTTGTGGGCGATGATTTGTTCAATTTGCTTACCGTTACTAGTCTTATCTTGATCCGGCGGCATTGTGGGATGAAGCGGCCCGGACCGACCTTACACGTACTCTTACGTGAGACAGGTTCCACCGACTGACATGCACTAGTTGCATAAGGTGGCTAGCAGGTGTCTGTCTCTCCCACTTTAGTTGGATCGGATTCGATGAAAAGGGTCCTTATGAAGGGTAAATAGCAATTGGCATATCACCGTTGTGGTTTTGCGTAGGTAAGAAACGTTCTTGCTAGAAACCCATAGCAGTCACGTAAAACATGCAACAACAATTAGAGGACGTCTAACTTGTTTTTGCAGGGTATGCTATGTGATGTGATATGGCCAAAAGGATGTGATGAATGATATATGTGATGTATGAGATTGATCATGTTCTTGTAATAGGAATCACGACTTGCATGTCGATGAGTATGACAACTGGCAGGACCATAGGAGTTGTCTTAATTTATTTATGACCTGCGTGTCAATGAAAACGCCATGTAATTACTTTACTTTATTGCTAACCATTAGCCATAGTAGTAGAAGTAATAGTTGGCGAGGCAACTTCATGAAGACACGATGATGGAGATCATGGTGTCATGCCGGTGACGATGGTGTTCATGCCGCGCCTCGAAGATGGAGATCAAAGGCGCAAGATGATATTGGCCATATCATGTCACTTTATGATTTGCATGTGATGTTTGTCATGTTTACATCTTATTTGCTTAGAACGACGGTAGCATAAATAAGATGATCCCTCGCAATAATTTCAAGAAAGTGTCCCCCCTAACTGTGCACCGTTGCTAAGGTCCATTGTTCCGAAGCACCACGTGGTGATCGGGTGTGATAGGTTCTAACGTTCGCATACAACGGGTGTAAGCCAGATTTACACATGCAATACACTTAGGTTAACTTGACGAGCCTAGCATGTACAGACATGGCCTCGGAACACGGAAGACCGAAAGGTCGAACATGAGTCGTATAGAAGATACGATCAACATGAAGATGTTCACCGATGATGACTAGTCCGTCTCACATGATGACCGGACACGGCCTAGTTGACTAGGATCATGTATCACTTAGATGACTAGAGGGATGTCTATCTAAGTGGGAGTTCATTGAATAATTTGATTATATGAACTTAATTATTATGAACATAGTCAAAAGGTCTTTGCAAATTATGTCGTAGCTTGCGCTATAGTTCTACTGTTTTAGATATGTTCCTAGAGAAAATTTAGTTGAGAGTTGACAGTAGCAACTATGCGGACTGGGTCCATAAACTGAGGATTGTCCTCATTGCTACACAGAAGGATTATGTCCTTAATGCACCGCTCAGTGTGCTGATCCTCGAGCATCGTCTGTAGATGTTGGGAAACATCTGACATACACATTTTGATGACTACGTGATAGTTCAGTGCGTAATGCTAACGGTTTAGAATTGTGGCACCAAAGACGGTTTATGAAACGTCGCAAAACATATGAGATGTTCCAAAGAATGAAATTGGGATTTCAGACTAGTGCCCACGTCAAGAGGTATGAGACCTCTGACAAGTTTCTTAATCCTGCAAACTAAGGGAGAAAAGCTCAATCGTTGAGCATGTGCTCAGATTGTCTGAGTACTACAATCGCTTGAATCGAGTGGGAGTTAATCTTCCAGATAAGATAGTGATGATTCTCCATAGTCACTGCCACCAAGCTATTGGAGCTTCGTGATGAACTATAACATATCAGGGATAGACATGATGATCCTTGAGCAACTCGCGATGTTTGACACCGTGAAAGTAGAAATCAAGTAGGAGCATCAATTGTTGATGGTTAAACCACTAGTTTCAAGAAGGGCAAGGGAAAGAAGGTATACTTCATGAGACGGCAAATCAGTTGCTGCTCTAGTGAACAAACCCAAGGTTGAACCAAACCCAAGACTAAGTGCTTTTGTAATGAGGGGAACGGTCACTGAAGCAGAACTACCCTAGATACTTGGTAGATGAGAAGGCTGGCAAGGTCGATAGAAGTATTTTGGAAATACGTTATATTAATGTGTACTTTACTAGTACTCCTAGTAGCACCAGGGTAATAAATACCGGTTCAGTTGCTAAGTGTTAGTAACTCGAAATAAAATGCTACGGAATAAACGGAGACTAGCTGAAGGTGAGATGACGGTATGTGTTGGAAGTGTTTCCAAGATTGATATGATCAAGCATCACATGCTCCCTCTACCATCGAGATTGGTGTTAAACCTAAATAATTGTTATTTGGTGTTTGCGTTGAGCATAGACATGATTGGATTATGTTTATTGCAGTACGGTTATTCATTTAAGGAGAATAATGGTTACTCTGTTTATTTGAATGGTCTTGCACCTAAAATGGTCTTGCACCTAAAATGAATGGTTCATTGAATCTCGATCGTAGTGATACACATGTTCATGCCAAAAGATATAAGATAGTAATGATAGTACCACATACTTGTGGCACTGCCATTTGAGTCATATTGGTATAAAAACGCATGAAGAAGCTCCATGTTGATGGATCTTTGGACTCACTCGTTTTTGAACAGATTGAGACATGTGAACCATGTCTATTGATAGATATGCATGAAGGAAACTCCATGCAGATGGATCATTTGGACTCACTTGATTTTGAATCACTTGAGACATGCAAATCATACTACATGGGCACGATGACTGAAAGGCCTCGTTTTCAGTAAGATGGAACAAGAGAGCAACTTGTTGGAAGTAATACACTTTGATGTGTGCAGTCCAATAAGTGCTGAGGCACGCAGTGGATATCGTTATGTTCTTACTTCACAGATGATTTGAGTAGATGCTGAGTATATTTACTTGATGAAACACAAGTCTGAATTATTGAAAGGTTTAAGTAATTTTAGAGTGAACTTGAAGATCGTCGTGACAAGATGATAAAATGTCTATAATATGATCATAGAGATGAATATCTGAGTTACAAGTTCGGCACACAATTAAAAAATTGTGGAAATTTTTTCACACTAATACCTCCTGGACCACCATAGTGTGATGGTGTGTCCGGACATCATAACTGCACCCCATTGGATATGGTGCATACCATGATGTCTCTTATCGAATTACCACTATCGTTTATGGGTTAGGCATTAGAGACAACCGCATTCACTTTAAATAGGGCACCACACAATTCCGTTGAGACGACACCGTATGAACTATGGTTTAGAGAAACCTAAGTTGTCGTTTCCTAAAAGTTTGGGGCTGCAATGCTTATGTGGAAAAGTTTCAGGCTGATAAGATCGAACCCAAAGCGGATGAATGCATCTTCATAGAATACCCAAAAATAGTTGGGTATACCTCCTATTTCAGATCCAGAAGCAAAAGTGATTGTTTCTATAAACGGGTCCTTTCTCGAGGAAAAGTTTCTCTTGAAAGAATTGAGTGGGAGGATGGTGGAGACTTGATGAGGTTATTGAACCGTCACTTCAACTAGTGTGTAGCAGGGCACAGGAAGTTGTTCCTGTGGCACCTACACCAATTGAAATGGAAACTTATGATAGTGATCATAAAACTTCGGATCAAGTCACTACCAAACCTCATAGGTCGACAAGGATGTGTACTACTTCAGAATGGTATGTAATCTTGTCTTGGAAGTCATGTTGCTAGACAACAATGAACCTACAAGCTATGGAGAAGCGATGGTGGGCCCGAATTCCAACGAATGGCTCGAGGCCACAAAGTATAGACTTTGAAAGAACTACTTGATGGTCGTAAGGCTGTTGGGTGTAGATGGATTTTAAAAGGAAGACAGACATTGATGGTAAGTGTCACCATTAAGAAAGCTCGACTTGTCGTTAAGATGTTTCCTGACAAGTTCAAGGAGTTGACTACGATGAGACTTTCTCACTCGTAGCGATGCTAAGAGTCTGTTGGAATTATGTTAGCAGTTACTGCATTATTTATGAAATCTTGCAGAAAGGATGTCAAAACATTGTTTCCTCGATGTTTTTTGTTGAGGAAAGTGAAAGTGCTAGTGATCTACTAGAGGGGGTGAATAGGCGATTTTTATGAAAGTCTTCAAAACATGGAAGTTTCGAAGACAACCGATAGAAATAGACCTATTACCATGCAGCGGAAGGTAGACTACACTAGGCAAACCATAGTCAAGTATTCAATGGAGTGAAAGTACAATGACAAATAGCAGCTAGGCAGTAAAGATCAGGTAGGAAGATATTGTGAAGCCAATCAGAACAAGCAGTCACTCAGTGAAGACAAAAGATAAAGCAATCATACAATGACTTCACAAGGACCAAAAGTAAGTAAAGGGAAGGGAAGGATGAAACCAGTGACTCGTTGAAGACAATGATTTGTTGGACCAGTTCCAGTTGCTGTGACAACTGTACGTCTGGTTAGGGAGGCTGAGATTCAACTCAGAAGACCTCGTCTTCACCTTATTCCCCTTGAGCTAAGGACACCCAGTCCTCGCCCAATCACTCTGGTAAGTCTTCAAGGTAGACTTCCAAACCTTCACAGACTTTGTTCACCGGTGATCCACAATGACTCTTGGATGCTCAGAACACGACGCCTAACTGGCTGGAGGATTCACAGTCCTCAAGTGTAATAAGTCTTCAGATCACACAGACAAGAAGACTTAAGTGATGCCTAACACTCTTTGGCTCTGGGTGTTTAGGGCTTTATCCTCGCAAGGAATTCTCTCTCAAAGGCTTCGAGGTGGGTTTCTCTCAAACGACAAAAGTCGTGCACTAACTCTGAGAAGCCAACCGTTTATGGTTGTAGGGGTGGGCTATTTATAGCCACTAGGCAACCCGACCTGATTTGTCTGAAATGACCCTTGGTCACTAAGGAACTGACATGTGTTCGAACAGTCAGATTTCAAACACACACGACAACTTTACTTGGGCTACAAGCAAAGCTGACTTATCCAACTTTGGACAAGATTTGCTCTCATAGTCTTCGCTCGAAGACATAGGATTTTGGTTAAGCATCACTTCAGTCATTCTGACTGGTTCACTTGGACCCCACTTAACAGTACGGTGGTTCCTATGACTCAACAAAGAAGAAAAAGAACGACGAAACAACTAAGTCTTCGCGCTCCATAGTCTTCATGCGATGTCTTCTCTTGTCATAGACTTCAATGTGAATGTCTTCACATACCACCTTTGACTTCAATGTCTTCATTCATTTTTAGGGGTCATCTTTGGTAGGAAAATCGAATCAATGAGGGACTTCTACCCGTGTTATCCTGCAATTCTCACAAACACATTAGTCCCTCAACCAGGTTTGTCGTCAATACTCCAAAACCAACTAGGGGTGGCACTAGATGCACTTACAATCTCCCCCTTTTTGGGGATTGATGACAAACT
This sequence comes from Triticum aestivum, assembly GCF_018294505.1. NCBI lineage: Eukaryota > Viridiplantae > Streptophyta > Magnoliopsida > Poales > Poaceae > Triticum > Triticum aestivum. The sequence continues at coordinate 549,984,157 of NC_057809.1, read as the reverse complement.
GGTTGAAGTTTTCAACGGGGAATAAAATATGTGAAATTGTAAAGGATAGGGTATTGTCTTCATAAGTTGAAAGGGCTCCCCCTAAAGATGTGCATATAAGTAATTTGCTTTTGGAATGCAAATGCACATGGCAGGTTGTACTTCTGGAGATCCTCTTCAACTTATGATGACAAGTCATTATGCAAGGTATGATGTAACGAAGATAATGACATGCATAATGAAAAATGGACGTCTGCAAAATGATCTAGGTGCAGAATTTATCGTCGCACATGCGGAATTTATCATCGCATCACAGAAAAGCAAATAAGTAGCAGACGACCATCGAGTTTAAGTGTTACAGCTCAAAGAACCAAATGTATCGAAAACGAGAGTTGTAAGCACTTGGCAAAAGTAGCAAAAAGTAAATTAACCACCCATATGGACCCGCTTGAAGACTATCAACTCATATGCTTCTCCCCCTTTTGTTAGTGAGGACCAAAAAGGTTTGAAGACATAGAGCGCCTACTCGTTCCCATGAGGTGCAGGCAAGGCAGCAGGGTCATCGTTGAGATCCGGTGGTGCAGAGGAACTTGGTGCAGTGTCGACACACGCTGAAGTTGGAGGAGGTGAAGTTGCATCATCTTGGTCATCGATGACTCTAGCATTTATGGTCGCAGCAGAGGACGAGTATTCAGAGTCTTCAAGTGAGGGAGTCCGACGCAAGTGAGCATTTCTGGGAGGAGTTGAGTCAAACTTGAAGCGTTCGGTGAATCCATCGTCATGCAGATCAGCTTCAGCACTGAGTAGGGTCAAACTCTTCCATGACCTCCGACAGGTTTCATGAGTGACAAAGGCATTCTTGATGGCAAGATTGCGAATGCGGTTGACATCCACCAAGAGGCTTTGCATCTGACGCTTAAGCCAGTCGTGATGTTTGTCCTGTTTCTGATGCAGCGCGACTAGAAGCTCTCGGTCATTTAGGACACGAGATTGTCGTCGAGGCCTTTGCGCAATGGTGCTACCAGTGGCATCAGTTTGAGCACGAGGGACACGTGTGTTTCCAGCCAGAGGATAAACACGGGAAACAGCTGGAATCCCTTCAATGGGCTGGGTGAAGCTTTGGTGATCACCATTGTGAAGATAAATGGGATCCTTAGCAAGCTCTGGGTAAATGGCTTCAACTGAGAGATCAACCTCGGGCAAGAATATAAGATGATTGCGCACAGATGGCTGATAGTTGAAAGCTGAGTGACGCTTTATCAGACGCATGACCCATGGAGCATAGAATTTCAACCCAAAGATGTCGGAGCCAGACGCAGCCAACTGCCTGATGAAGAAGTCTTGAGCATTGAAGCTGATGCCATTGAAGATATAGAAAACCAAAGTCTTCATTGCTCCTTCAAGCTTCGCTGCAGATGAGTGTCCTTTGACAGGCCATAGAGTCTTCCTGATGATGTGGTAAATGGTGCGAGGCAGGTACTCTAGGTCTTCAACAAAGAACTCAGATGGGTATTCAGCGTCATGAGGCAGAGGCTTCATCATGCTCAGCATTTGACTCATGTTGGGTTCTGGCTTCTGAAAGATGCTTTCCAAGGCATTGTGATGTTGTTGACAACCTGGTTCATAGTATTCACCAGGAGTGTGCAGGCCTGTGAGCTCAATGATATCAAGAGCTTTAGCTTCATGATGGACATTGCCTGTCATCCACTCAAGGACCCAAATCTTCGGATCCCTGTTGTAGCCTCGAATATGAAGAGTGGCATAGAATTGAAGCAGCAGTTCTTCGTTCTAGTGCTCCTTGTCAGTGACGAACTGCAACAGACCAGCATCTCGGAAACAGTCCAATGCTTCTTCTAGGCAGGGTAGACCAGTTATAGCTTCAGAGTCGAGGCGCATATGTGGAAATATGTGCCCTTGATTGTATAGGACACAGGAATAGTAGCTGCGCTGCTGATAGCTCTAGAACCGATCTGAGGAAATGTGCAGTCTTGTATAGGGGTTCTTGGAGCTGTTGAAGAAGGTATTATGTGCCATGAAGCCATTTGCATTGAAGACCCCAGGTGAAGTGGCAGTGCCTGGGAATCGTGGAAGTCTTGGCTTGGGCTTTTGAACTTGAGGCCTGTGCTCGACGTGGTACTCAAATTGTGGACCAGTAGCAGGCGAAGGAGTCAGAATGGGCCATCGAACCATAACTGGCTGACCACGATCAAATGCCAGCTCCATTGTGTGAGGTCTTGGAGGGGGAACATGGGCATTGGCATTGTCTTCATGGGCTTCAGGGACCACATGTGCTTCAGGTACTTGGACCTCAGGTGCTGCAGCATTGACTTCAGGTGTTGCAGCATTGACTTCTAGTGCCTCATTGGCTTCTGGCGCCTCATTGGCTTCCGGCGCCGCATTGGCGTCAACCATGACAACGTCATTGGCGTCAGCAGTGATGTTGGTGGCTACTTCAGGGTTGTTAACCTCCACTTCAGAAGCTGGAGGGTCGATCACGTTATCCTCGAGAACAACATCTTGGTGAGACGGGGATGTAGCAACTCTTGAAACTCTTGGGGCTTCTTCTTCATCTTCTTCTTCATCGGCTGATGCAGCCGGAACATCTTCAGCCATTTTGGCTTCGGATTCAGACACGTGCATTGTGGGAGTGACTTGGGGCCTTGGTCCTTTGCGAAGCCGGCGTAATGCGGGCGACACTTGTGGAGATGGAGTGTGTTGGGCCTCAAAGTCATCAGCATCTTGCACTGATGGGGTAGCTTGCGGTTGGGGAGAGCTTGGAGTCTCTTGTCTCTGTGGGTGATCAGGCCATGATGCATCCTAAGCAGTTCGCGTCAGAGAATGACCAATGCTGATGAGTTCGTTGTGCGTAAGCACAGGCGATGATACCAATTGGTGCTCGATCTGAGGAAGGACTGAAGGAAATATTCCCTAGAGGCAATAATAATGTTATTATTTTATTTCCTTATATCATGATAAATGTTTATTATTCATGCTAGAATTGTATTATCCGGAAACATAATACTTGTGTGAATACATAGACAAACCAAACGTCACTAGTATGCCTCTACTTGACTAGCTCGTTAATCGAAGATGGTTATGTTTCCTAACCATAGACATGTGTTGTCATTTGATTAATGGGATCACATCATTAGGAGAATGATATGATTGACATGACCCATTCCATTAGCTTAGCACCCGATCGTTTAGTATGTTGCTATTGCTTTCTTCATGACTTATACATGTTCCTATGACTATGAGATTCTGCAACTCCCGTTTGCCGGAGGAACACTTTGTGTGCTACCAAACACCATAACGTAACTGGGTGATTATAAAGGAGCTCTACAGGTGTCTCCAAAGGTACATGTTGGGTTGGCGTATTTCGAGATTAGGATTTGTCACTCTGATTGTCGGAGAGGTATCTCTGGGCCCTCTCGGTAATGCACATCACATAAGCCTTGCAAGCATTGCAACTAATGAGTTAGTTGTGAGATGATGTATTACGGAACGAGTAAAGAGACTTGCCGGTAACAAGATTGAACTAGGTATTAAGATACCGACGATCGAATCTCGGGCAAGTAACATACCGATGACAAAGGGAACAATGCATGTTGTTATGCGGTCTGACCGATAAAGATCTTCGTAGAATATGTGGGAGCCAATATGAGCATCCAGGTTCCGCTATTGGTTATTGATCTGAGACGTGTCTCGGTCATGTCTACATTTTTCTCGAACCCGTAGGGTCTGCACGCTTAAGGTTTTGATGACAGTTATATTATGAGTTTATGCATTTTGATGTACCGAAGTTTGTTCAGAGTCCCGGATGTGATCATGGACATGACGAGGAGTCTCGAAATGGTTGAGACATAAAGATTTATATATTTTAAGCCTATATTTGGATATCGTAAGTGTTCCGAGTGAAATCGGGATTTTACCGGAATACTGGGAGGTTACCGGAACCCCCCGGGAGGTATATGGGCCTTAGTGGGCTTTAGTGGAAGAGAGGAGAGGTGGCCAGGGCTGGGCCGCGCGCCCCTCCCCCCCTAGTCCAAATAGGACAAGGATAGGGGGGCGGCGCCCCGCCCCCTTCCTTCTCTCTCTCCTCTTTCCCCCTCCCGAATCCTATTCCAACTAGGAAAGGGGGGAATCCTACTCCCGGTGGGAGTAGGACTCCTCCTGGCGCGCCCTCCTCCTGGCCAGCCGCACCTCCCCCTGCTCCTTTATATACGGGGGCAGGGGGCACCCCTAGACACACAAGTTGATCCACGTGATCATATTCTTAGCCGTGTGCGGTGCCCCCTTCCACCATAATCCTCGATAATATTGTAGCGGTGCTTAGGCGAAGCCCTGCGACGGTAGTACATAAATATCGTCACCACGCCGTCGTGCTGACGGAACACTTCCCCGACACTTTGCTGGATCGGAGTCCGGGGATCGTCATCGAGCTGAACGTGTGCTAGAACTCGGAGGTGCCATAGTTTTGGTGCTTGATCGGTCGGGCCGTGAAGACGTACGACTACATCAACTGCGTTGTGCTAACGCTTCCGCTGTCGGTCTACAAGGGTACGTAGATCACACTCTTCCCTCGTTGGTATGCATCACCATGATCTTACATGTGCGTAGGAATTTTTTTGAAATTACTATGTTTCCCAACAAGGACTTCATCATCTTCAACATTGTCATGGTGACCAATGTCTTCTGCAGCGGTGGGGTCAACTGCTGGAATGTCTTCAGCTTCAGGAGCCTCTGTGGAAGCAGGCTCATGAATTACCATCGGTCGTTCTTGATGCGAAGAGGCAGGACGAGCAACCGAGATGGGATCAACAATAAGGGGCTCTATGGGAGCAGCCCGATCTTTCTTGGTTTTGCGCTTCTTCTTGGAGGGAGCGACATCAGAAGCTTCAGGATGTTTCCTCTTTCTGGCTTCAGCCTCGGTAGCCCTTGTCTTCTTTAATTCGGAAGCCACTGTGGGGACCTTAGGCTTCGAGCCTGTCATACTGGCTGGGAAGACGATGGGATGTGCTTCCTGCCTTGTTGCTTCAGGTTCGGCCATAGCTGGCTTCTTCTTCCTCTTTGCAGCCATCCTCGGATCGATGCCAGGACGCCCAAGAGCCTTGCGCTTTTCAGCTTCATTGTAGGATTGCATGCACTTGTCAGCCAGACTCTTCATGCGCTCACGAGACCCTTTAGCTTCTTCACGTTTCTTGAGAAAGGCTTCCTTGAGCTCGTGCAACATAATCTTGAAGTTTTTCACATCTTGCGTGCTGAGCTTTGCCATGTGCTTCTTGAACTGAGCTTTCTCATAGTCGCTCTTTTGCTTCAGTTCAACGATGCGCTGAGCTAGAGCTAGCTCAGAAGCAATGGCGCCAGTGAAAGCGACGCTGAGGCCAATTGGAAGTTGCAGATCATCAAAGCTGAGATTGGGGGTTTCAAACCACTCATCGATGAAGTTGTGGAGGATTGCTACGTCAAAGAGAGGCAAATCATTGAAGACTTCTGCTTCTTCTTTGCTCTTAATCAGTTGCTCAAGAGCGTCATTTGCAAGATCTTCATCGCTGGATAGATCAATGGCGTCATTGCGCAGAACAGCAGCAGCAGTCAGATCTTGGCTGGTGGGTTGCAAGGGCATCTTCACTCTCGAGGGCTTGGAGATGCGTGACAAATCTTCATACTGCACACTGTGTTCAGGAGGTGCAGTGGCCAGAGGCTTCGCCTGTAAGACCTTTGGTGCAGGAGCAGGCTTTGAAGCTTTAGGCTTCTTCAGTTTCTTTGGCTTCGGCGGTGCAGGCGCTTCATCAGATTCAGCGTCATCTGCAGGCTCATCCACGGTTGTCCCTTGAACCATGATGTGAGTGATGAGACCTTCCAGGTTGTAGAAGGGCCCAACAAGATTGGGTTCAACTTCGCGTGTACCATCAGCACGAGGAGCAGAGGGGCCTGGATTGAAGTCTAAGCCACATGACTTCTTGTTCTCTTTGGCCGAGTTCCTGGCAAACTGAAGGTTGCGCTTGAATAGATTATCATCGCGGCACCACAGTAATGAAGATGGGTCTGCATCTGCAGGCTGCGGTCCATGGACCATGCAAGGATAGAAGCCTTGTTCAATGGCTTCAGCTCTGGACTTGGGTTGAAGATTTCTGTATAGAATGTCTCCCCATGGTCGTTTGATGGCATTCTTCTCAGCATACTCTGGGTCACGAACCTATACTTGAACCACTGTTCTGCCCAATATCTTCGAATCCATTGGATTCAAGTTTTTCGCTGATTGTAGTCCTCCTCTGGATCTGTCTTGTACAGCTCATAGAGGTCAGGAGGCAAATCTCTTGAGGTGTTGCCACGACGCTGTTTGCCACCCTTTCTTGTAGGTTTCTCTGGTGCCATGAAGCTTAATCTGAAGGGCTTCAACACGTTTAAAGGTTTCAAAAGCTTCCGCTTGCTGGTCAAACAGGAACTGGCTTCGGGAGAATTTATATGATGCTGTAAGAATTCTACAAATGAATGCAGACTATGAGAACCAAGGGATTATCCCACGGACATGTACCTATGACAACATTAAGGTGCGAGGGAAGGGGAAGAGGTCATATGCATCTCAGAAGATTTTGAAGATAAATCAGTTTAGAAGACATTGACCTCATAGTGCGAAGACATTCACTCATAGATAGAGAGTTGGTTCCAGATTTGTACGAATCCACAAATAAGTACAAGTGAGGAATCTAACTACTTTGTGAAGCATAAGTGAACATACTAGGCATATTATGAGATGCAGTATGAAATAGATCCAACTTGTGTGAACAGAAACTGCTTGTGGTAGAAGGTGATGAATCTATAGGATCAAAGGGGCCGTAAAAAGGAAGTTTTATTTACCACACGAAGAACTGCTAGACGGAGTGGGAGGGGAGGCCGAGCAGTTCGATCGTCCATGCCCTAACTTGGCGACGGAGGACATCTACGATGACGGCGGAGAAGACGATGTCCGCGGCCGGCGTGAAGACGGCGTCGGTGAGGTCGCGGCAGCTAAGCACTTCGTTGCCGACGTCATCGAGGGCTAGCGGTGGCACTAGGGTTTGTGCGAGAGTGGAAGAAGGGATAATGATTGTGGTGAGGCGTGTATTTATAGGGATAGCGACGGCACAGTGTTATTACACAGGTGCCCCTGGCGATTCACATCTGAAGGACACGTGGCTATCATGCAGCATATCGAAGGTTGTTCCATGTTCCCACGCACGCCTGGATTGTCGGGTGGTCGTTCCCACTTCTCCGGGTTTCAGGTGAAGGAATTAGCATTGAAAACGGACTTAATGTTTGTCTCTATATATTCTGCTGACAAGGACGCAGAGAAGACATTCGACAGTTTCAATAGAATGCATATGATTTGGACAGATAGAGTTTGAGATAGAAAGCATAGAGAGATTAGGGTCCGATCACATTCACTTAGTTCAAAAGATTCAACAAGGAAGACGTAGCTATAAGTGAATGATGTAGAGGACAGAACACTAGTATGTATATATCAGAAGACAATCAAGTCAACATAGTGAAGATAATCATGAAGACAAGTTGAAATTGAAGACAAACCAAATGTGAAGACATAGCAAATGTAATGCCATGGGTAAAACACTTCAAACAAAAGAATTTGGTGGTGGCGTTACCCACCATATAGGAAGTATTAGACCCAGACACGGCGCACAATTATCGTGGCGCTTCGAAGTCAAATTCCACATTAATGTATTCACACTCAGAATATAAGTCTTCATTGATTGAAGATATACTTTACTTCGTGTGTTGCACATCTAAGTCATCAACATGCATAAGTGTTAGGATGTGTGCCTGATCACAGGATATTTGAGGATTCCAAGATATTTAGCTCACACCGTAACTTGCAAAACCTCTTCTCATGCAAGGGCTTGGTAAAGATATCTGCCAATTGCTCTTCAGTGTTGACGTGTATGATATCAATATCTTCCTTCACAACATGATCTCTGAGAAAGTGATGACGAATTTCAATGTGCTTTGTCTTCGAGTGCTGAACTGGGTTGTTGGCAATCTTGATGGCGCTTTCGTTGTCGCAGTAGAGTGGCACTTGCTTCAGGTGAATGCCATAGTCTTTGAGTGTTTGCTTCATCCATAGAAGCTGAGCGCAGCAAGATCCAGCAGCAATGTATTCAGATTCAGCAGTGGAGAGAGATACACAGTTCTGCTTCTTTGAAGACCAACATACAAGTGATCGTCCTAGAAAATGACATGTGCCTGATGTAGACTTGCGATCCACCTTGTCACCAGCATAATCAGCATCCGAGAATCCAACTAGATCAAACTCCGAGCCCTTTGGATACCATAATCCTAGTGTTGGGGTGTGAGCCAAATATCTGAGAATTCGCTTCACAGGTAAGTGATGCGATTCCTTTGGTGCCGCTTGGAACCGAGCACACATGCAAACACTAAGCATGATATATGGCCTAGATGCACATAAATAAAGCAAGGAACCAATCATGGAGCGATATACCTTTTGATCAAACTCTTTACCATTGTTGTCGGGACCCACATGATGTTTGGCTGGCATTGGCGTCATGAAGCCTTTGCAATCTTGCATTCCAAATTTCTTCAGGCAATCTTTGAGGTATTTCTCTTGAGATATAAAGATGTCGTTGCGTTGCTGACGTATTTGAAGACCAAGGAAGAACTTCAGCTCACCCATCATGGACATCTGATATTGCTCTTGGATCATATATCCAAACTCGTCAGTGTATTTCTGATTGGTACAGCCAAAGATAATGTCATCCACATATATTTGGCACACAAACAGTTCACCATCATATGTCTTCGTGAAGAGAGTGGGTCGAGGGAACCAGGTTTGAAGCCTTTGCTCTTCAGGAAGTCTTTGAGTGTCTCATACCAAGCCCTAGTGGCTTGTTTGAGGCCATACAGTGCCTTGTTGAGCTTGTACACCAGGTCAGGATGTTTTGGATCTTCAAAGCCAGGCGGTTGTGCAACATACACTTCTTCATCAATCTTGCCATTGAGAAAAGCGCTCTTCACATCCATTTGATGCATAAGAATGTTATGATGATGTATGTGTATGGCTTCAAGTCTAGCCACAGGAGCAAATGTCTCATCGAAGTCAATCCATTCAACTTGAGTGTATCCTTGAGCAACGAGATGAGCTTTGTTTCTGACAACTTGACCATGCTCATCTTGCTTGTTGCGGTATATCCATTTGGTGCCTATTATATTGTGCTTCCGTGGATCAGGACGCTTAACCAGTTCCCATATATTATTAAGCTCAAACTGTTGAAGCTCTTCTTGCATAGCTTGAATCCATTCAGGTTCCATGAAGGCTTCATCAACTTTCTTGGGTTCAGATATTGAGACAAATGCGAAGTGCCCATAGAAATTTGCTAGCTGTGTTGCCCTTGAACGAGTGAGTGGACCTGGTGCATTGATGCTATCAATTATTCTCTCAATCTGTACTTCATTTGCAACACGAGGATGTACAGGACGAAGATTTTTCTCTTGCTAATAATTGTCATTGTTAGAAGGATTTTCTTCAGGCTGAGCATTGTCTTCAGGTTGATCAGGTGCGGAGATGATAAGTTCCTCTTCAGGCTGAGCTTCGGATGGTATGATTTCTCCAGTTCCCATAAGTTTGATTGATTCACTGGATGGAACTTCATCTAGCACATTTGGTAGGTGCTCTCTTTGCAAGCTGTTAGTCTCATCGAACCGCACATCCACGGTTTCAACCACTTTATAGTGAAAGAGGTTGAAGACTCTGTAGGAGTGCGAATCCTTTCCATATCCAAGCATAAAACCTTCATGTGCTTTTGGTGCAAATTTTGAAGTGTGATGTGGATCCTTGATCCAGCACCTGGGACCAAATACTCTGAAGTAACTGACATTTGGCTTCTTGCCAGTAAGGAGCTCATAGGATATCTTGTTCAGAAGCTTGTGCAGATAAACACGGTTGATGATATGGCATGCGGTATCAATGGCTTCAGGCCAGAATTTGCTTAGAGTCTTGTATTCATCAAGCATCGTCCGAGCCATCTCAATAAGTGTTCTGTTCTTGCGTTCGACGACGCCATTCTGCTGTGGCGTGTACGGAGCCGAGAATTCATGTGTGATGCCCAAAGTATCAAGATATGTATCTAGCCCAGTGTTCTTGAATGCAGTGCCATTATCACTTCTGATGGGCTTTATCTTGACGCCATAGTTGTTCATGGCTCGATTGGCGAAGCGTCTGAAGACATCCTGCACTTCAATCTTGTAGAGGATTATATGCACCCAGGTATATCTTGAATAATCATCAACAATGACAAAGCCATAGAGACAAGCAGTAGTAGTAAGAGTTGAGTAATGAGTGGGACCGAAAAGGTCCATGTGGAGCAGTTTGAAGGGTTGAGTCGTTGTCATGATTGTCTTCGAGGGATGCTTGGCCCTCGTCATCTTTCCTGCTTCACAGGCACCGCATAAGTGATCCTTCTTGAACTTGACGCCCTCGATGCCTATGACATGCTTCTTTCTTGCAAGAGTGTGCAAGTTCCTCATACCAGCATGCCCTAGCCTCCGATGCCAGAGCCAGCATTCTGAAGCTTTTGCTAGAAGACATACGACAAGTTGTGGTCCTGCTGAGAAATCTACCACGTACAAATCATCTTTCCGATACCCTTCAAACACTAGAGACTTGTCAGATTCCATTAGAACAAGGCAATGATATTTTCCAAACATCACAATCATGTTTAAATCGCAAAGCATTGAGACAGACATTAAGTTGAAACCAAGGGATTCAACAAGCATGACTTTATCCATGTGTTGATCCTTTGAGATTGCAACTCTACCTAGACCCAATACCTTACTTTTACCAGTGTCAGCAAATGTGATGTGACTTTTGTCAGATGAACGTAAGGTTGAGTCCATAAGAAGGCTTCGCTTGCCAGTCATGTGATTAGTACACCCACTATCAATAATCCATTCTGAAGCAGCTGGTGTCGTACCCTACAGTGCAGTTAGGGGGACAGGCTTCACGAAGAGAATTGTGAAGCAAAAACATTTGACAGGCAAGTGGATTATGAAAGCTTAGATCGAGGTTAGGACTGATCGGGCAAGTAGCAAGCGACTCAGGAACAAAATACATAATAAGACCATTTGGGCATTTGATCTTGCGCCCTACAAGATGTTTAAGGTCCCCAGCAATAGCTTCAGACGATTTGGTTTTCGGCTCGAGACCTTTCCCTGCAAAAGAGAGTTAATCTTTCTTAGCCACCCACATCTTCAAGGGTGGCTTCGAAGCAATGAGTCTAAGTGCAGCATCTAAGAACTTTGGCTTTGGAGCCCTAGCAAAAAATCTGGCAGGTGAATAATAGTACTCATAAGAATAAGCAGAATAGTTCTTGGTCTTATGAACATGGCGGTTTGATGAAACGCGCTCATATTCATAGGCCTGAGTATGGCTTCCCTGCAAAACATTTGTGTTAGTGTGACTCACGTGAGTCATCTGTCTGTATGAAGCCTTTGGACCATATGAAGCATGTGGTCTGGGGTTTGTCTTCTTCACTTGTGGTGTCATGATGACATTCACAGGAAGATTCCCCAAACACCTTTTCGGCACCCAGACCTTCTTCATAGGCGGCCCATTTCTGCAGTTAGTACCAATATACCTGGCAAACACTTCACCATTCTGATTCTTAAACAGTTTATAGTTTGCATCAAAGGATTCATCAATAACAATGGGATTAACACAAGTGAAGCCAGATAGGGTGGATGGATCCACTGAAGGTCCCTTTGCAGCAACCCATGTGGTTTTGGGGTACTGCTCAGGTTTCCAGTAAGAGCCATCAGCATTCATTTTCCTTTCAAACCCAACACCCTCTTTCCTAGGGTTTCGGTTTAGGATCTGCCTTTTGAGGACATCACATAGTGTCTGCTGCCCTTTGAGACTTTTGAACATCCCTGTTTCAAGCAATGTCTTCAACCTAGCATTCTCATCAGCAATAGCAGTGGCATCCTCAGCAGAGGGGTTAGTTGGCACATCAGCAGTTGAAGATATTGCAATAGTAGTGTAAGTGCATCTAGTGCCACCCCTAGTTGGTTTTGGAGTATTGACGACAAACCTAGTTGAGGGACTAATGTGTTTGTGAGAATTGCAGGATAACAAAGGTATAAGTCCCTCATTGATTCGGTTTTACTACCAGAGATGACCCCTAAAAATGTATGAAGACATTGAAGTCAAAGGTGGTATATGAAGATATTCACATTGAAGACTATGACAAGAGAAGACACTATATGAAGCCTATGGAGCTCGAAGACTTAGATCTTTCGTAGTTCTTTTCCTTTTGTGTTGAGTCATAGGAACCACCGTACTGTTAAGTGGGGTCCAAGAGAACCAGTCAAAATGACTGAAGTGATGCCTAAACCAAAAAAACCTATGTCTTCGAGTGAAGACTATGAGAGCGAATTTTGTCCAGAGTCGGACAAGTCAGCTTTGCTTGTAGCCCAAGTAAAGTTGCCGTGTGAGTTTGAAATCTGACCGTTGGAACACGTGTCAGTTCCTTAGTGACCCAGATTGGCTCACCCCCTACAACCATAAACGATTGGCTGCTCAGATTGAAAGTACGGCTTTTATCGTTTGAGAGCAACCCACCTCGAAGCCTTTGAGAGAGAATTCCTTGCGAGGATAAAAGCCCTAACCACCAGAGCTAGAGAGAATTGGGCATCACTTAAGTCTTCTTGTCTGTGTGATCTGAAGACTTATTACACTTGAGGACTGTGCATCCTCCAGCCAGTTAGGCGTCGCGTTCTGAGCATCCAAGAGACATTGTGGATTGCCAGTGAACAAAGTCTGTGAAGGTTTGGGAGTCTACCTTGAAGACTTACCAGAGTGATTGGGCGAGGTCTATGTGACCTTAGCTCAAGGAGAATACGGTGAGGACTGGGTGTCCTGAGCTGCGTGTTCAGGACTGGGTGTCCGGAACTGTGTGTCCTAAGGTTTAAATACCTAGCTGCTCCAACCAGACGTATAGTTGTCACAGCAACTGGAACTGGTCCAACAAATCATTGTCTTCAACGAGTCACCGGTTTCATCTTCACTTCACTTTACTTACTGTTACTCATTGTGAAGTCATTGTATGTTTGCTCTATCATTTGTCTTCACTGAGTGACTGCGTGTTCTGTTTGGCTTCACAATATCTTCCTACCTGATCCTTACTACCTAGCTGCTATTAGTCTTTGTGCTTTCACTTCATTGAATACTTGACTATGGTTTGCCTAGTGTAGTCTACCTTCCGCTGCATGGTAATAGGTTTAATTTTATCGTTTGTCTTCAAAACTCCCATGTTCTGAAGACTTTCATAAAAATCGCCTATTCACCCCCCTCTAGTCGATATAACACACTTTCAATTGGTATCAGAGCAAGGTGCTCCCTTGTTCTGTGTGATTCGGTTTAACCACCTGGAGTTTTAGCTATGTCGACTGCACGGATAATTAAAGTCTCCGCTGCGTGCCCCGTCTTCGATGGAACTGAATATCCCTACTGGAAGAATAAGATGCGCATGCATCTTGAAGCCATTGACATCGACCTATGGTATGTCGTCGAGAACGGCGTTCCCAAGGCTGGAGAAGGTGTCACTGCTGCTGATGTCAAGAAATTCATTCAACTGGACTCTACTGCAAAGAATATCATTTGTGGTCATCTGACCAAAGGACAGTATGGCCGTGTGAGTGCTTTGAAGACATCCAAGCTGGTCTGGGACTGGCTCTCCAAGGTCAATGAAGGCATCTCAACCCAGAGAGATCAGAGAATCAGTGTCCTTCGCAACCTCTTCAACCGCTTCAAGCGAAATGACAATGAGAATGTTCAGCACACATTTGACCGACTCACTGACATCACAAATGAGCTTCAAGCCCTCAGCGCCACTAAGATTACCAAACACGAAGTCGTCAAGACGCTGCTGAGATCACTTGATAGTTCGTTTGACATCCTGGCCCTGATGATTCAAGAACGTCCTGATTTCAAGACACTCGATCCGTCAGACAACTTGAGCGGCTCAACACACATGAGTTTCAGCTTTCGGAGAAAAGAGATATCTACGGTCCGAACTATGGGCGAACTCGTGCCTTAAAGGCAAAAGCTGTCAACTCATCTGAAGAAGAATCTGACAGCAGTTCTGATGATCCTGAAGACATTGGAAGGGAACTTGCTATGCTTGTCAAGAAGTTCCAAAAATTCTCCAAGAAGAAAGGCTTCAGAAAGTCTTCCCGATCAAGTTCAAGGAATGATGAAGCTCCTGCTCATGACTACAAGAAGAAAACATGTCACAAGTGCAAGAAACTTGGCCACTTCATCTCTGAGTGTCCACAGTGGGACAATGAGAACAAAAAGAAGAAGAAGAGCAAGGAATATGACTCTGACGACAAGAAGAAGAAGAAGAAATACTCAAAGTCTTCTTCCAAGTCTTCCTCAAAGTCTTCATCACACAAGAAGAGTTCATCTGGCAAGGCACGTGCGTTTCTTGGCAAGGAAATGGATTCAGAAGAGGAGTCTACTTCTGAGGAGGCGGAGGTGGAGTCTGAGGAGGAATTCGACTCAGGCGTCGCAAGTCTAGCTACAGCATACGTTGGCAAGTCCATCTTCAACACTGAAGACAATGACTTCATCACCGACACCGATGCAAATGACAAGGACTACTCCGCTTCTACCTACTGCTTCGTGGCACGCGGTGCCAAGGTAAACACACGCACTACTCACTATCAAACATCTAGTGACGATGACTCTGATTGTGGTTCAAAACCCAGCTACAAAACACTTGCTAAAATTGCAACTGAACAACAGAAAGCTATGGAACACATTCAAAAACTGTTAGACAGAAGCGATGATCTGTTAGGTGCTAAAATGACTCGATCTGAATCCTTAATTGAAGACATAAAAAATCTTCACGTTAAGTATGAGGAACTTGAAAGTCGTCATGAAACTCTCTCAACAACTCATGAAAAGCTTTCCTATGATTATCTTCAAAGGAAGCAAGATCTTGAGAAATTGAGAGCGGCTCATGAAGATCTTCAAAAGGAAAACGAGTCACTTCGCACCGAACAGATCAGCTCCGCTCAGGAAGGATTTGAACCACCATGTCTTAAATGCATTGAGCGTGATAATGCTACTACTGTTGCTGAATGTTCTACTGCTGCTACTGTTGCAATATCTTCAACTATTGATGTGGGAACTAACCCCTCTGCTGAGGATTCCACTGCTATTGCTGATGTGAATGCTAGGTTGAAGACATTGCTTGAAACAGGGATCTACAAAAGTCTTAAAGGGCATCAGGCACTATGTGATGTCCTCAAAAAGCAGATTTTGAACCGAAACCCGAGGAAAGAGGGTGTTGGGTTCATAAGGAAAATGAATGCTGATGGCTCTTACTGGAAACCTGAGCAGTACCCCAAAACCACATGGGTTGCTGCATAGGAATTTTCAGCAGATCCATCCACTCTATCTGGGTTCACTTGTGCTAACCCCATTGTCATTGATGAATCCTTTGATGCAAACTATAAACTGTTTAAGAATCAGAATGGTGAAGTGTTTGCCAGGTACATTGGTACTAACTGCAGGAATGGACCGCCTATGAAGAAGATCTGGGTTCCGAAAAGGTGTCTGGAGAATCTTCCTATGAATGTCATCATGACACCTCACATGAAGAAGACAAACCTCAGACCAAAGACTTCATACGGTCCAAAGACTTCATACAGACAGAGGACTCACCTGAGTCGCACTAACGCAAATGTTTTGCAGGGAAACCATACTCAGGCATAAGAATATGAGAGCGGTTCATCAAACCGCCATGTTCATAAGACCAAGAACTTTCTGCTTATTCTTATGAGTACTATTGTCCGCCTGCAAGACTGTTTGCTAGGGCTCCAAAGCCAAAGTTCTCAGATGCTGCACTTAGACTTATTGCTTCTAAGCCACCCTTGAAGATGTGGGTGGCTAAGAAAGCTTAACTCTCTTTTGCAGGGAAAGGTCTCCAGCAGAAAACCAAAATTGTCTGACGCTATTGCTGGGGACCTTAAACATCTTGTAGGGCGCAAGATCAAATGCCCGAATGGTCTTACTATGTACTTCATTCCTGAATCACTTGCTACTCTCCCTATTAGTCCTAATCTGGATCTAAGCTTTCATAACCCACTGGTTCGTCAAATGTTTTTGCTTCACAATGCTCTTCGTGAAGCCTATCCCCCTAACTGCACTATAGGGTACGACACCAGCGTCTTCAGAATGGATTATTGATAGTGGGTGTACAAATCACATGACTGGCAAAAGAAGCCTTCTTATGGACTCAACCTTACGTCCATCCGACAAGAGCCACATCACATTTGCTGACACTAGTAAAAGTAAGGTATTGGGTCTAGGTAGAGTTGCAATCTCAAGGGATCAACACATGAATAAAGTCATGCTTGTTGAATCCCTTAGCTTCAACTTAATGTCTGTCTCAATGCTTTGCGACTTAAACATGATCGTAATATTTGGAAAATATCGTTGCCTTGTTCTAATGGAATCTGACAAGTCTCTAGTATTTGAAGGGTATCGAAAAGATGATTTGTACGTGGTAGATTTCTCAGCAGGACCACAGCTTGCCGTATGTCTTCTAGCAAAAGCTTCAAAATGCTAGCTCTGGCATCGGAGGCTTGGGCATGCTGGCATGAGGAACCTCCACACCCTGGCAAAGAAGAAGCATGTCATAGGCATCGAGGGCGTCAAGTTCAAGAAAGATCACTTATGTGGTGCCTGTGAGGCAGGAAAGATGACGAGGGCCAAACATCCCTCGAAGACAATCATGACCACTACTCGACCCTTCGAACTACTTCACATGGATCTTTTCGGTCCCACTCATTACTCAACTCTTACTACTACTGCTTGTCTCTATGGCTTTGTCATTGTTGATGATTATTCTAGATATACTTGGGTGCACATAATCCTTTACAAGACTGAAGTGCAGGATGTCTTCAGACGCTTCGCCAATCGAGCAATGAACAACTATGGCGCCAAGATAAAGCATATCAGAAGTGACAATGGCACTGAATTCAAGAACACTGGCCTTGATACATATCTTGATACCTTGGGCATCACACATGAATTCTCAGCCCCGTACACGCCACAGCAGAATGGGGTCATCGAACGCAAGAACAGAACACTCATTGAGATGGCCAGAACAATGGTAGATGAATACAAGACTCCAAGAAAATTCTGGCCTGAATCCATTGATACTGCATGCCATACAATCAATCATGTTTATCTTCACAAGCTTCTGAACAAGACATCTTATGAGCTCCTTACTGGCAAGAAGCCAAATGTCAGTTACCTCAGAGTATTTGGCGCCAGGTGCTGGATCAAGGACCCACATCACACCTCAAAATTTGCACCAAAAGCACATGAAGGTTTTATGCTTGGATATGGAAAGGATTCGCACTCCTACAGAGTCTTCAATCTCTTTCATTACAAAGTGGTTGAAACAGTGGATGTGCGGTTCGATGAGACCAACGATTCACAAAGAGAGCAACTGCCAAATGTGCTAGATGAAGTTCCATCCAGTGAATCAATCAAGCTAATGGGAACTGGAGAAATTATACCTTCTGAAGCTCATCCTGAAGAAGAACTTATCATCTCAGCACCTGATCAACATGAAGACAATGCTCAGCCTGAAGACATTCCTTCTAACAATGACAATGATCAACAAGAGCAAAATCTTCGCCCTGTACATCCTCGCGTTGCCAATGAAGTGCAGATTGAAAGAATAATTGATAGCATCAATGCACCCGGTCCACTCACTCGCTCAAGGGCAACTCAGCTAGCAAATTTCTGTGGGCACTTCGCATTCGTCTCAATAACAGAACCCAAGAAAGTTGAAGAAGCCTTCATGGAACCTTAATGGATTCAAGCTATGCAAGAAGAGCTTCAATAGTTTGAGCTTAATGATGTATGGGAACTGGTTAAGCATCCTGATCCACGGAAGCACAATATAATAGGCACCAAATGGATATACGGCAACAAGCAAGATGAGCATGGTCAAGTTGTCAGAAACAAAGCTCGTCTCGTTGCTCAAGGATATACTCAAGTGGAAGGCATTGACTTCTATGAAACATTTGCTCCTGTGGCTAGACTTGAAGCCATACGCATACTGCTGGCCTATGCAAATCATCATAACATACTTCTATATAAAATGGATGTGAAGAGTGCCTTTCTCAATGGCAAGATTGAAGAAGAAGTGTATGTTGGACAACCGCCTGGCTTTGAAGATCCAAAACATCCTGACATGGTATACAAGCTCAACAAGGCACTGTATGGCCTCAAACAAGCCCCTCGGGCCTGGTATGACACACTCAAATGCTTCCCGAAGAGCAAAGGCTTCATACCTGGTTCCCTAGACCCCACTCTTTTCACGAAGACATATGATGGTGAACTGTTTGTGTGCCAAATATATGTGGATGACATTATCTTCGGCTACACCGATCAGAAGTACAGTGAAGAGTTTGGATATATGATGCAAGAGCAATATCAAATGTCTATGATGAGAGAGCTGAAGTTCTTTCTCGGTCTTCAAATACGACAGCAACGCAATGGCATCTTCATATCTCAAGAGAAGTATCTCAAAGATTGCCTGAAGAAGTTCGGTATGCAAGACTGCAAAGGCTTCACGACGCCAATGCCAGCCAAGCATCATCTGGGTCCTGACGACAATGGTAAAGAGTTCGATCAAAAGGTATACCGCTCCATGATTGGTTCTTACTTTATCTATGTGCATGTAGGCCAGATATTATGCTTAGTGTTTGCATGTGTGCTCGATTCCAAGCGGCACCAAAGGAGTCGCATCACTTAGCTGTGAAGCGAATTCTTCGATATTTGGCTCACACCCCAACTCTAGGATTATGGTATCCAAAGGGCTCAGAGTTTGATCTGGTTGGATTCTCGGATGCTGATTATGCTGGTGACAAAGTTGATCGCAAGTCTACATCAGGCACATGTCACTTTCTGGGACGATCACTTGTATGTTGGTCTTCAAAGAAGCAGAACTGTGTATCTCTCTCCACTGCTGAATCTGAATACATTGCTGCTGGATCTTGCTGCGCTCAACTTCTGTGGATGAAGCAAACACTCAAGGACTATGGCATTCATCTGAAGCAAGTGCCACTCTACTGCGACAACGAAAGCGCCATCAAGATTGCCAACAACCCAGTTCAGCACTCGAAGACAAAGCACATTGAAATTCGTCATCACTTTCTCAGAGATCATGTTGTGAAGGAAGATATTGATATCATACACGTCAACACTGAAGAGCAATTGGTAGATATCTTCACCAAGCCCTTGGATGAGAAGAGGTTTTGCAAGTTACGGTGTGAGCTAAATATCCTGGAATCCTCAAATGTCCTGTGATCAGGCACACATCCTAACCCTTATGCATATTGATGACTTAGATGTGCAACACACGAAGTAAAGTATATCTTCAATCAATGAAGACATACATTCTAAGTGTGAATACATTAATGTGGAATTTGACTTCGGAGCGCCACGATAATTGTGCACCGTGTCTGGGTCTAATACTTCCTATACGGTGGGTAACGCCACCACCAAATGTTCTATTTTGAAGTGTTTCACTCATGGCGTTACCTTGCTATGTCTTCACATTTGGTTTGGCTTCAATCTCAACATGTCTTCATGATTATCTTCACTATGTTGATTATATATATATATACTAGTGTTTTGTCCTCTACAACATTCACTTATAGCTATGTCTTCTTGTTGAATCTTTTGAACTAAGTGAATGTGATCGGACCCTAACCTCTCTATGCTATCTATCTCAAACTCTATCTCTTCAAATCATATGCATTCTATTGAAACTGTCGAATGTCTTCTCTGCGTCCTTGTCAGCAGAAGATACAAAGACAAACCTTAAGTCCACTTTCAATGCTCATTCCTCCACATGAAACCCGGAGAAGTAGGAACGATCACCCGACAATCCAGGCATGCGTGGGACGTGGAACAAACCCCAAAATTCTGCATGATGGCCACGTGTTCCTCATATGCGAATCGCCAGGGGCACCTGTGTAATAACGCAGTGCCGCCCCTGTACCTATAAATACACACTTCATGGCGGTCATTATCTCTTCTTCCACTCTCGCACGAACCCTAGCGCCACCGCTAGCCCTCGACGACGCCGGCCACGAAGCGCTTCGCTGTCGCAACCTCTCCGACGCCGTCTTCACGACGACTGCGGACATCGTCCTCTCCACCGTCGCCGTACGTGTCCTCCGTCGCCAAGTTAGGGCACGGAAGATCGAACTGCTCGGCCTCATCTTCCACTCCGTCTAGCAGTTCTTAGTGTGGTAAATAAAACTTCCTTTTTACGGCACCGTTGATCCTATGGCTTTGTCACTTTCTACCACAAGCAGTTTCTATTCACACAAGTTAGATCTCTCTCATACTGCATCTCATAACATGCCTAGTATATTCACTTATGCTTCACAAAGTAGTTAGATTCCTCACTTGTACTGATCTCTGGATTCGTATAAATCTGGAACCAACTCCTTATCTATGAGTGAATGTCTTCGCACGATGAGGTCAATGTCTTCTAAACTGATTTATATTCAAAATCTTCTGAGAATGCATATGACCTCTTCCCCTTCCCTCGCACCTTAATGCTGTCACAGGTACATGTCCGTGGGAGAATCCATTGGTTCTCATAGTCTGCATTCATTTGCAGAATTCTTACAGCAAGGAAATGGATTCAAAGGAGGAGTCCGCTTCTGAGGAGGCGGAGGTGGAGTTTGAGAAGGAGTCCGATTCAGGTGTCTCAAGTCTGGCTACAGCATACGTTGCCAAGTCCATCTTCAACACTAAAGACAATGACTTCATCACCGACACCGATGCAAATGACAAGGACTACTCCGCTTCTACCTACTGCTTCATGGCACGCGGTGCTAAGGTAAACACACGCACTACTCACTATCAAACATCTAGTGACGATGACTCTGATTGTGGTTCAAAACCTAGCTACAAAACACTTGCTAAAATTGCAACTGAACAACAGAAAGCTATGGAACATATTCAAAAACTGTTGGACAGAAGCGATGATCTGTTAGGTGCTGAAATGACTCGATCTGAATCCTTAATTGAAGACAAAAAAATCTTCACGTTAAGTATCAGGAACTTGAAAGTCGTCATGAAACTCTCTCAACAACTCATGAAAAGCTTTCCTATGATTATCTTCAAAGGAAGCGGGATCTTGAGAAATTGAGAGCGGTTCATGAAGATCTTCAAACAGAAAACGAGTCACTTCGCGCCAAACAGATCAGTCCCGCTCAGGAAGGATTTGAACCACCATGTCTTAAATGCATTGAGCGTGATAATGCTACTTCTGTTGCTGAATGTTCTACTGCTACTGTTGTTGCAATATCTTCAACTGTTGATGTGGTAACTAACCCCTCTGCTGAGGATACCACTGCTATTGCTGATGAGAATGCTAGGTTGAAGACATTGCTTGAAACAGGGATGTACAAAAGTCTTCAAGGGCATCAGACACTATGTGATGTCCTCAAAAAGCAGATTCTGAACCGAAACCCTAGGAAAGAGGGTGTTGGGTTCGTAAGGAAAATGAATGTAGATGGCTCTTACTGGAAACCTGAGCAGTACCCCAAAACCATGTGGGTTGCTGCAAAGGAACCTTCAGCAGATCCATCCAATCTAAATGGCTTCACTTGTGCTAACCCCATTATCATTGATGAATCCTTTGATGCAAACTATATATTGTTTAAGAATCAGAATGGTGAAGTGTTTGCCAGGTACATTGGTACTAACTGCAAGAATGGACCGCCTATGAAGAAGATCTGGGTTCCGAAAAGGTGTCTGGAAAATCTTCCTGTGAATGTCTTCATGACACCTCACGTGAAGAAGACAAACCTCAGACCAAAGGCTTCATACAAACAGAGGACTCACCTGAGTCGCACTAACGCAAATGTTTTGCAGGGAAACCATACTCAGGCATATGAATATGGGAGCGGTTCATCAAACCGCCATGTTCATAAGACCAAGAACTATTATGCTTATTCTTATGACTACTATTGTCCGCCTGCAAGACTGTTTGCTAGGGCTTCAAAGCCAAAATTCTCAGATGCTGCACTTAGACTTATTGCTTCTAAGCCACCCGTGAAGATGTGGGTGGCTAAGAAAGCTTAACTCTCTTTTGCAGGGAAAGGTCTCCAGCAGAAAACCAAAATCGTTTGACGCTATTGCTAGGGACCTTAAACATCTTGTAGGGCGCAAGATCAAATGCCCAAATGGTCTTACTATGTACTTCGTACCTGAATCGCTTGCTACTCTCCCTATTAGTCCTAACCTGGATCTAAGCTTTCATAACCCACTGGTTCGTCAAATGTTTTTGCTTCACAATGCTCTTGGTGAAGCCTATCCCCCTAACTGCACTGTAGGGTGCGACACCAGTGTCTTCAGAATGGATTATTGACAGTGGGTGTACAAATCACATGACTGGCAAAAGAAGTCTTCTTATGGACTCAACCTTACGTCCATCCGACAAGAGCCACATCACATTTGCTGACACTGGTAAAAGTAAGGTATTGGGTCTAGGTAGAGTTGCAATCTCAAGGGATCAACACATGGATAAAGTCATGCTTGTTGAATCCCTTGGCTTCAACTTAATGTCTGTCTCAATGCTTTGCGATTTGAACATGATCGTAATGTTTGGAAAATATCGTTGCCTTGTACTAATGGACTCTGACAATTCTCTAGTGTTTGAAGGGTATCGAAAAGATGATTTGTACGTGGTAGATTTCTCAGCAGGGCCACAACTTGCAGTATGTCTTCTAGCAAAGGCTTCAGAATGCTGGCTCTGGCATCGGAGGCTTGGACATGCTGGCATGAGGAACCTCCACACCCTTGCGAAGAAGAAGCATGTCATAGGCATCGAGGGCATCAAGTTCAAGAAAGACCACTTATGCGGTGCCTGTGAAGCAGGGAAGATGACGAGGGCCAAACATCCCTCGAAGACAATCATGACCACTACTCGACCCTTCGAACTGCTTCACATGGATCTTTTCGGTCCCACTCATTACTCAACTCTAACTACTACTGCTTGCCTCTATGGCTTCGTTATTGTTGATGATTATTCTAGATATACTTGGGTGCACATAATCCTTTACAAGACTGAAGTGCAGGATGTCTTCAGACGCTTCGCCAATCGAGCTATGAACAATTTTGGCGCCAAGATAAAGCACATCAGAAGTGACAATGGCACTGAATTCAAGAACACTGGCCTTGATACATATCTTGATACCTTGGGCATCACACATGAATTCTCAGCCCCGTACACGCCACAGCAGAATGGCGTCGTCAAACACAAGAACAGAACACTAACTGAAATGGCCAGAACGATGCTAGATGAATACAAGACCCCAAGAAAATTCTGGCCCGAAGCCATTGATACTGCATGCCATACAATCAATCGTGTTTATCGTCACAAGCTTCTGAACAAGACATCTTATGAGCTCCTTACTGGCAAGAAGCCAAATGTCAGTTACTTCAGAGTATTTGGCACAAGGTGCTGGATCAAGGACCCACATCACACCTCAAAATTTGCACCAAAAGCACATGAGGGTTTTATGCTTGGATATGGAAAGGATTCGCACTCCTACAGAGTCTTCAATCTCTTTCATTACAAACTGGTTGAAACAGTGGATGTGCGGTTCGATGAGACCAACGGTTCACAAAGAGAGCAGCTGCCAAATGTGCTAGATGAAGTTCCATCCAGTGAATCAATCAAGCTAATGGGAACTAGAGAAATTATACCTTCTGAAGCTCATCCTGAAGAAGAACTTATCATTTCAGCACCTGATCAACATGAAGACAATGCTCAGCCTGAAGATATTCCTTCCAACAACGACAATGAACAGCAAGAGCAAAGTCTTCGCCCTGTACATCCTCACGTTGCCAATGAAGTGCAGATTGAAAGAATAATTGATAGCATCAATGCACCTGGTCCACTCACTCGTTCAAGGGCAACTCAGCTAGCAAATTTTTGTGGGCACTTCGCATTCGTCTCAATAGCAGAACCCAAGAAAGTTGAAGAAGCCTTCATGGAACCTGAATGGACTCAAGCTATGCAAGAAGAGCTTCAACAGTTTGAGCTTAATAATGTATGGGAACTGGTTAAGCGTCCTGATCCACGGAAGCACAATATAATAGGCACCAAATGGATATACCGCAACAAGCAAGATGAGCATGGTCAAGTTGTCAGAAACAAAGCTCGTCTCGTTGCTCAAGGATATACTCAAGTGGAAGGCATTGACTTCGATGAAACATTTGCTCCTATGGCTAGACTTGAAGCCATACGCATACTGCTGGCCTATGCAAATCATCATAACATACTTCTATATCAAATGGATGTGAAGAGTGCCTTTCTCAATGGCAAGATTGGAGAAGAAGTGTATGTTGCACAACTGCCTGGCTTTGAAGATCCAAAACATCCTGACATGGTATACAAGCTCAACAAGGCACTGTATGGCCTCAAACAAGCCCCTCGGGCCTGGTATGACACACTCAAATACTTCCTGAAGAGCAAAGGCTTCATACCTAGTTCCCTAGACCCCACTCTTTTCACGAAGACATATGATGGTGAACTGTTTGTGTGCCAAATATATGTGGATGACATTATCTTCGGCTGCACCAATCAGAAGTACAGTGAAGAGTTTGGATATATGATGCAAGAGCAATATCATATGTCTATGATGGGAGAGCTAAAGTTCTTCCTCGGTCTTCAAATACGACAACAACGCAATGGCATCTTCATATCTCAAGAGAAGTATCTCAAAGATTGCCTGAAGAAGTTCGGTATGCAAGACTGCAAAGTCTTCACAAAACCAATGCCAGCCAAACATCATCTGGGTCCTGAAAACAATGGTAAAGAGTTCAATCAAAAGGTATACCGCTCCATGATTGGTTCTTTACTTTATCTATGTGCATCTAGGCAAGATATTATGCTTAGTGTTTGCATGTGTGCTCGATTTCAAGCGGCACCAAAGGAGTCGCATCACCTAGCTATGAAGCGAATTCTTCGATATTTGGCTCACACCCCAACTCTAGGATTATGGTATCCAAAGGGCTCAGAGTTTGATCTGGTTGGATTCTCGGATGCTGATTATGCTGGTGACAAAGTTGATCGCAAGTCTACATCAGGCACATGTCACTTTCTGGGACGATCACTTGTATGTTGGTCTTCAAAGAAGCAGAACTGTGTATCTCTCTCCACTGCTGAATCTGAATACATTGCTGCTGGATCTTGCTGCGCTCAGCTTCTGTGGATGAAGCAAACACTCAAGGACTATGGCATTCATCTGAAGCAAGTGCCACTTTACTGCGACAACGAAAGCGCCATCAAGATTGCTAACAACCCAGTTCAGCACTCGAAGACAAAGCACATTGAAATTCGTCATCACTTTCTCAGAGATCATGTTGTGAAGGAAGACTTGATATCATACACGTCAACACTGAAGAGCAATTGGTAGATATCTTCACCAAGCCCTTGGATGAGAAGAGGTTTTGCAAGTTACGGTATGAGCTAAATATCCTGGAATCCTCAAATGTCCTGTGATCAGGCACACATCCTAACCCTTATGCATATTGATGACTTAGATGTGCAACACACACAGTAAAGTATATCTTCAATCAATGAAGACATACATTCTAAGTGTGAATACATTAATGTGGAATTTGACTTCGGAGCGCCACGATAATTGTGCGCCGTGTCTGGGTCTAATACTTCCTATACTTTGGGTAACGCCACCACCAAACGTTCTATTTTGAAGTGTTTCACTCATAGCGTTACCTTGCAATGTCTTCACATTTGGTTTGGCTTCGATCTCAACATATTTTCATGATTATCTTCACTATGTTGATTATAGATATATATATATACTAGTGTTCTGTCCTCTACAGCATTCACTTATAGCTATGTCTTCGTGTTGAATCTTTTGAACTAAGTGAATGTGATCGGACCCTAACCTCTCTATGCTTTCTATCTCAAACTCTATCTCTCCAAGTCATATGCATTCTATTGAAACTGTCGAATGTCTTCTCTACGTCCTTGTCAGCAGATACAGAGACAACCATTAAGTCTATTTTCAATGCTCATTCGTCCACATGAATTCCGGAGAAGTAGGAACAACCACCCGACAATCTAGGCGTGCGTGGGACGTGGAACTGATCAAGTGATGAAGATCTTGCAGATGACGCTCTTGAGCAACTCATTAAGAGCAAAGAAGAAGCAGAAATCTTCAATGATCTGCCTCTCTTTGATGTCACCATCATCCACAACTTCATTGACGAGTGGTTTGACATGCCAAACATCAGCTTTGAAGATCTGCAGCTACCCATTGGCCTCAGTGTCGCCTTCCAAGGCGCCATTGCTTTAGAACTTGCAATTACCCAGCGCATTGTTGAGCTGAAG
Organism: Triticum aestivum; assembly: GCF_018294505.1. Taxonomy (NCBI): domain Eukaryota; kingdom Viridiplantae; phylum Streptophyta; class Magnoliopsida; order Poales; family Poaceae; genus Triticum; species Triticum aestivum. Next base: position 549,957,689 of record NC_057809.1, on the reverse strand, counting down.
CAGAAGATTGACTATGAAAAGGCTCAGTTCAAGAAGCATATGGCCAAGCTCAGCGTGCAAGAAGTGAAGAACTTCAAGACAATGATGCACGAGCTCAAGGAAGCCTTTGTGAAGAAGCGTGCAGAAGCTCAGGGTTCGCGTGAGCGCATGAAGACTCTGGATGACAGATGTGTGCAAGCCTATAATGAGGCTGAGAAGCGCAAGGCACTTGGCGTCCTGGCATCGACCCCAGGATGGCCGCAAAGAAGAAGAAGAAGCCTGCTACGGCTGAATCTGATGCACCAAGGAAAGAAGCAGTTCCGATTATCTTCCCAACAAGAATGACTGGCTCGAAGCCAAAGAGCCGGTCAACAGCTTCAGAGCTCAAGAAGACAAGAACTGCTGAGGCTGAAGCCAGGAAGAGGAAACACTCTGAAGACTCTCCTACTGCCCCCACCAAGAAAAAGAGAAAGACCAAGAAAGCTCGGGCTGCTCCCACAGAGCCCTTGATAGTTGAACCCATTTCTATGGTTCATCCTGACGCAGAACGTCAACTGACAGTTCATGAGCCTGCTTCCACAGAGGCTCCTGAAGCTGAAGACATTCCAGCAGCTGATCCCATCGCTGCTGAAGACATTGGTCATTATGACAATGTAGAAGATGATGCAGTCCTTCCTCAGTTAGAAAACAGCGAACTCATCAGCATTGGTCGTCCACTGACGCCAATTGCACAGGATGCTTCATGGGCGGATCGCCCACAAGAGGAATAAGACTATGAGGCCCAGCCCACTCCAACTCCACAGGCGTCGTCTGCGTTCCGCAGGCTTCGCAAAGGTCCAAGGCCTCAAGTCTCTGCTGAAGACATTCCGGCTGCATCAGCCGCAGAAGAAGAAGTACCACAAGATCCCACTCCCCTGCTCCACCAAGAAGCAGTTCTCCAGGAGAACGTGCCTGTGACCGACCCTCCAGCTAGTCAAGTGGAGGATGAAAATCTTGAGGCTGCCACAACCAACAACGAAGCTAATGTGGAGCCCTCCCCAGCAAAAGCTTCAGAAGACAGCGAAGCCACTGATCCCACCACTTCTGTTCCTGAGTCTGCTGTCGGTCCCCAATTCAACTATCATGTTGAGCACAGGCCTCAAGTCCAGAAGCCAATCCCAAGACTGCCAAGGTTTCCAGGTCCTGCATCAGCACCTGGCTCCTTCAACATCAATGGCTTCAGGGCAGACAACACGTTCTTCAATAGCTCTAGGAACCCCTACTCAAGGGAAAGGATATCATCTGATCGGTTCTGGAGCTATCCTCAGCGAAGCTATTACTCTTGCATTCTTTACAACCAAGGTCGCATCTTCCCACACAAGCGCCTTGACGTTGAAGCTATAGCTGGTCTGCCCTGTCTAGAAGAAGCGTTGGATTGCTTCAAGCAAGTGGGTCTGCTGTAGTTTGTTACTGATGAAGAGCATTGGAATGAGGAGCTGCTGCTACAATTCTATGCCACACTTCACATCAAAGGGTACAGCAGAGATCCGAAGACTTGGGTCCTGGAGTGGATGACTGGCAACGTTCATCACGAAGCCAATGCATTTGACATCATTGAGCTCACTGGCTTGCCCACTCCTGGCGATCTCTTCGAGCAAGGCTGTCAGCAGCATGCTGAAGCTATTGAGAGCATCTTTCAGCGGCCAGAACCTGATATGAGTCAAATGCTCAGCATGATGAAGCCATTGCCCCAAGATGCTGCGTATCCCACAGAGTTCTTCGTTGAAGACCTTGTGTACCTGCCCAGAACCATCTATCACATCATCAGGTGAACTCTCTGGCCTATCAAAGGGCACTCTCTAAATGCCAAGCTTCAGGGTCCAATGAAGACTTTGGTCTTCTATATACTTCATGGCAAATGCTTCAATGCACAGGACTTCTTCATACGCCAACTTGTTGCATCAGGCATTGATCTGCTTGGTTTGAAGTTCTATGCCCCTTGGGTCATGCGGCTGATCAAGCTACACTCCGCCATCTCTTATCAGCCCTCAGCCCACAACCATCGAATCTTCTTGCCTGACATGGACATGTCTACTGAAGCCATATATTCTGAGCCTGCCAAGCAACCTCTAAGTCTTCAGAATGCAGAACATCAGAGTTTTACACAGAATGTTGAAGGTGTTGAAGCAGTTTCTCGGGTGTATCCTTTGGCTGGCACTACACGTGCACCGCACCCTGCTTCCACTGAAGCCACTGACAGTGCCACTGCTCCAAGACCCAAGAAGCGCACTCGTGTTCTCAACGACCGAGAGCTTCTTGTGGCTCTACATCAGAAACAGGATAGGCATCATGACTGGCTGAAGCGTCAGATGAAAAGCCTCTTGGTGGAAGTTAATCGCACTCGAAATCTTGCCACCAAGAATGCTTTCGTTGCCCATGAAACATGCCGCCGCACATGGAAAGGGCTCACGATGATGTGTTCTGAAGCTGATCTTCAAGAGGATGGCTTCTCTGAGAGATTCAAGTTTGACTCCACACCTCCTCGAAGGGCTGTGCTGCTAGGAACTCCATCCCTTGAAGACTCTGAGTTCTCTTCCTCTGCTGCCACAGTCACTGCCAGAATTATTGAGGAAGAAGACGATGCTACTTCACCGCCACCTCCTTCAGCACCTCCGAGCTCTTCTGCACTGCCAAACAACACCAACAACCCTGCTACTTCACCTACTCCTCCTGGGAACGAGTAGAGGCTCTATATCTTCAAACCTTTTTGATCATTACTAACAAAAGGGGGAGAAGCATATGAGATTGATAGTCTTCAAGCGGGTCCATATGGGCGGGTGCCTTATATTTTGCTTCGTCCTTACAACTCTCGTTTTTGCTACATTTGGTTCTTATGAGTTGTAACACTTAAACTAGATGGTCGTCTGCTACTTATTTGCCACCTTGTTTGCGAAGATAAATTCCGCATGTGCGACGATAAATTCCGCAGTTAGCTCATTCTGCAGATGTCCATTTTCCATTATGCATGTCATTATCTTCATATACTTTCACATGCATAGTGGATTGTCATCATAAGTTGAAGTGGATCTCCACAAGTATAACCTGCCATGTGCATTTGCATTCCAAAAGCAAATTAACTTATATGCACATCTTCAGGGGGAGCCCTTGCAACTTATGAAGACAATTCCTTATCCTTTACAATTTCACAGATTATATTCCCCGTTGAAAACTTCAACTAGTTTGTCATCAATCACCAAAAAGGGGGAGATTGTAAGTGCATCTAGTGCCACCCCTAGTTGGTTTTGGAGTATTGACGACAAACCTAGTTGAGGGACTAATGTGTTTGTGAGAATTGCAGGATAACACAGGTAGAAGTCCCTCATTGATTCGGTTTCACTACCAAAGATGACCCCTAAAAATGTATGAAGACATTGAAGTCAAAGGTGGTATATGAAGATATTCACACTGAAGACTATGACAAGAGAAGACACTATATGAAGCCTATGGAGCTCGAATACTTAGATCTTTCGTAGTTCTTTTCCTTTTGTGTTGAGTCATAGGAACCACCGTACTGTTAAGTGGGGTCCAAGAGAACCAGTCAGAATGACTGAAGTGATGCCTAAACCAAAAAAAACCTATGTCTTCGAGTCAAGACTATGAGAGCGAATTTTGTCCAGAGTCGGACAAGTCAGCTTTGCTTGTAGCCCAAGTAAAGTTGTCGTGTGAGTTTGAAATCTGACCGTTGGAACACGTGTCAGTTCCTTAGTGACCCAGGGTCATTACGGACAAATCACGTCGGGTTGCCAAGTGGCTATAAATAGCCCACCCCCTACAACCATAAACGGTTGGCTGCTCAGATTGAAAGTACGGCTTTTACCGTTTGAGAGCAACCCACCTCGAAGCCTTTGAGAGATAATTCCTTGCGAGGATAAAAGCCCTAACCACCAGAGCCAGAGAGAATTGGGCATCACTTAAGTCTTCTTGTCTGTGTGATCTGAAGACTTATTACACTTGAGGACTGTGCATCCTCCAGCCGGTTAGGCGTCGCGTTCTGAGCATCCAGGAGACATTGTGGATTGCCAGTGAACAAAGTCTGTGAAGGTTTGGGAGTCTACCTTGAAGACTTACCAGAGTGATTGGGCGAGGTCTATGTGACCTTAGCTCAAGGAGAACACGGTGAGGACTGGGTGTCCTGAGCTGGGTGTTCAGGACTGGGTGTCTGGGACTGTGTGTCCTAAGGTTTAAATACCTAGCCGCTCCAACCAGACGTACAGTTGTCACAACAACTGGAACTGGTCCAACAAATCATTGTCTTCGACGAGTCACTGGTTTCATCTTCACTTCACTTTACTTACTGTTACTCATTGTGAAGTCATTGTATGTTTGCTCTATCATTTGTCTTCACTGAGTGACTGCATGTTCTGTTTGGCTTCACAATATCTTCCTACATGATCCTTACTACCTAGCTGCTATTAGTCTTTGTGCTTTCACTTCATTGAATACTTGACTATGGTTTGCCTAGTGTAGTCTACCTTCCACTGCATGGTAATAGGTTTAATTTTATCGTTTGTCTTCAAAACTCCCATGTTCTGAAGACTTTCATAAAAATCGCCTATTCACCCCCCCTCTAGTCGATATAACGCACTTTCAAGTAGCAGCAGTAGAACAACCAGCAACAGAAGTAGGTTGTCACGCTCAATACATTTAAGACATGGTGGTTCAAATACTTCCTGAGTGGAACTGATCTGTTTGGCGCGAAGTGACTCGTTTTCCTTTTGAAGATCTTCATGAGCCGCTCTCAATTTCTGAAGATCTTGCTTCCTTTGAAGATAATCATAGGAAAGCTTTTCATGAGTTGTTGTGAGCGTTTCATGACGACTTTCAAGTTCCTCATACTTAACGTGAAGATTTTTTATGTCTTCAATTAAGGACTGAGATCGAGTCATTTCAGCGTCTAACAGGTCATCGCTTTTGTTTAACAGTTTTTGAATATGTTCCATAGCTTTCTGTTGTTCAGTTGCAATTTTAGCAAGTGTTTTGTAGCTGGGTTTGGAACCACAATCAGAGTCATCTTCACTGGAAGTTTGATAGTGAGTAGTGCGTGTGTTTACCTTGGCACCGTGTGCCATGAAGCAGTAGGTAGGAGCGGAGTAGTCCTTGTCATTTGCATCGGTGTCGGTGACAGAGTCTTTGTCTTCACTGTTGAAGATGGACTTGGCAACGTATGTTGTAGCCAGACTCGCAACGCCAGAATCGGACTCCTCCTCAGACTCCACCTCCGCCTCCTCAGAAGTGGACTCCTCTGAATCCATTTCCTTGCCAACAAACGCATGTGCCTTGCCGGATGAGCTCTTCTTGTGTGATGAAGACTTTGAGGAGGACTTGGAAGAAGACTTTGAGTATTTCTTCTTCTTCTTCTTGTCGTTAGAATCATACTCCTTGCTCTTCTTTTTCTTCTTGTTCTCATTGTCCCACTATGGACACTCAGAGATGTAGTGGCCAGGTTTCTTGCACTTGTGGCATGTTCTCTTCTTGTAGTCATGAGCAGAAGCTTCATCATTCCTTGAGCTTGATCTTGAGGACTTTCTGAAGCCTTTCTTCTTGGTGAATTTTTGGAACTTCTTCACAAGCATAGCAAGCTCCTTTCCAATGTCTTCAGGATCATCAGAACTGCTGTCAGACTCTTCTTCAGATGAGGAGACAGCTTTTGCCTTCAAGGCACGAGTTTGCCCATAGTTGGGACCGTAGATGTCTCTTTTCTCAGAAAGCTGAAACTCGTGTGTGTTGAGCCTCTCAAGTATGTCAGACGGATCGAGTGTTTTGAAGTCAGGACGTTCTTGAATCATCAGGGCTAGGGTGTCAAACGAGCTGTCAAGTGATCTCAGGAGTGTCTTGACAACTTCATGCTTGGTGATCTCAGTGGCGCCGAGGGCTTGAAGCTCATTTGTGATGTCAGTGAGTCGATCAAACGTGAGTTGAACATTCTCATTGTCATTTCTCTTTAAGCGGTTGAAGAGGTTGCGAAGGACATTGATTCTCTGATCTCTCTGGGTTGAGACGCCTTCGTTGACCTTGGAGAGCCAGTCCCGGACTAGCTTAGATGTTTCCAAAGCACTCACATGGCCATACTGTCCTTTGGTCAGATGACCACAAATGATGTTCTTGGCAGTGGAGTCCAGTTGAACAAACTTATTGACATCAGCAGCGGTGACACCTTCACCAGCCCTGGGAACGCCATTCTTGACGACATACCATAGGTCGACATCAATGGCTTCAAGATGCATGCGCATCTTATTCTTCCAGTAGGGATATTCAGTTCCATCGAAGACTGGGCACGCAGCGGAGGCTTTGATTATCCCTGCAGTCGACATAGCTAAAACTCCAGGTGGTTAAACCGAATCACACAGAACAAGGGAGTACCTTGCTCTGATACCAATTGAAAGTGCTAGTGATCGACTAGAGGGGGGTGAATAGGCGATTTTTATGAAAGTCTTCAAAACATGGAAGTTTCGAAGACAAACGATAGAAATAAACCTATTACCATGCAGCGGAAGGTAGACTACACTAGGCAAACCATAGTCAAGTATTCAATGGAGTGAAAGTACAATGACTAATAGCAGCTAGGCAGTAAAGATCAGGTAGGAAGATATTGTGAAGCCAATCAGAACAAGTAGTCACTCAATGAAGACAAAAGATAAAGCAATCATACAATGACTTCACAAGGACCAACAGTAAGTAAAGGGAAGGGAAGGATGAAAGCAGTGACTCGTTGAAGACAATGATTTGTTGGACCAGTTCCAGTTGCTGTGACAACTGTACGTCTGGTTAGGGAGGCTGAGATTCAACTCAAAAGACCTCTGTTGGAAATATGCCCTAGAGGCAATAATAAAAGGATTGTTATTATATTTCCTTGTTCATGATAATTGTCTTTTATTCATGCTATAATTGTGTTATCCGGAAATCGTAATACATGTGTGAATACATAGACACCAACATGTCCCTAGTAAGCCTCTAGTTGACTAGCTCGTTGATCAACAGATAGTCATGGTTTCCTGACTATGGACATTGGATGTCATTGATAACGAGATCACATCATTGGGAGAATGATGTGATTGACAAGACCCAATCCTAAACATAGCACAAGATCGTATAGTTCGTTTGCTAGAGTTTTTCCAATGTCAAGTATCTTTTCCTTAGACCATGAGATCGTGTAACTCCCGGATACCATAGGACTGCTTTGGGTGTACCAAACGTCACAACGTAACTGGGTGACTATAAAGGTGTACTACGGGTATCTCTGAAAGTGTCTGTTGGGTTGACACGGATCAAGACTGGGATTTGTCACTCCGTATGACGGAGAGGTATCTCTGGGCCCACTCGGTAATGCATCATCACAATGAGCTCAAAGTGACCAAGTGTCTGGTCACGGTATCATGCATTATGGTACGAGTAAAGTGACTTGCCAGTAACGAGATTGAACGAGGTATTGGGATACCGATGATTGAATCTCGGGCAAGTAACATACCGATTGACAAAGGGAATTGTATACGGGGTTGCATGAATCCTCGACATCGTGGTTCATCCGATGAGATCATCGAGGAGCATGTGGGAGCCAACATGGGTATCCAGATCCCACTGTTGGTTATTGACCGAAGAGCCATCTCGGTCATGTCTACATGTCTCCCGAACCCGTAGGGTCTACACACTTAAGGTTCGGTGACGCTAGGGTTGTAGTGATATGTATATGCAGTAACCCGAAAGTTGTTCGGAGTCCTGGATGAGATCCCGGACGTCACGTGGAGTTCCGGAATGGTCCGGAGGTAAAGAATTATATATAGAAAGTGCTATTTCGGCCATCGGGAGAAGTTTCGGGGTCACCGGTATTGTACCGGGACCACTGGAAGGGTCCCGGGGGTCCACCGGGTGGGGCCACCTATCTCGGAGGGCCCCATGGGCTGAAGTGGGAAGGGATCCAGCCCAAAGTGGGCTGGGGCGCCACTTCCCCTAGGGCCCATGCGCCTAGGGTTGGGGGAAACCCTAAGGGGGGGCGCCCCCTTGCTTGGGGGGCAAGCCCCCCTCCCCTTGGCCGCCGCCCCCCTAGGAGATTGCATCTCCTAGGGCCGGCGCCCCCCCTAGGCCCCCCTATATATAGTGGGGCGAGGAAGGGCTTCAAATACACGCCTTTGGTGCCTCCCTCTCCCTCTCCAACACCTCCTCCTTCTCCATAGAGCTTGGCGAAGCCCTGCCGGAGTACTGCAGCTCCACCACCACCACGCTGTCGTGCTGCTGCTGGAGCCATCTTCCTCAACCTCTCCTTCCCCCTTGCTGGATCAAGAAGGAGGAGACGTCACGCTGACCTTACGTGTGTTGAACGCGAAGGTGCCGTCCGTTCGGTGCTAGGATCTTCGGTGATCTGGATCACGTCGAGTACGACTCCCTCATCCCCATTCTCTTGAACGCTTCCGCGCGTGATCTACAAAGATATGTAGATGCAATCTGATCACTCATTGCTAGATGAACTCCTAGATGGATCTTGGTGAAATTGTAGGAATTTTTTTGTTTTCTGCAACGTTCCCCAACAGTGGCATCATGAGCTAGGTCTATGCGTAGTTCTTTTTGCACGAGTAGAACACAATTTGTTGTGGGCGTAGATGTTGTCAACTTTCTTGCCGCTACTAGTCTTATTTTGCTTCAACGGTATTGTGGGATGAAGCAGCCCGGACCAACCTTACACGTACGCTTACGTGAGACCGGTTCCACCGACTGACATGCACTAGTTGCATAAGGTGGCTGGCGGGTGTCTGTCTCTCCCACTTTAGTTGGAGCGGATTCGATGAAAAGGGTCCTTATGAAGGGTAAATAGAAGTTGACAAATCACGTTGTGGCTTTCACGTAGGTAAGAAAACGTTCTTGCTAGAACACTTTTGCAGCCACGTAAAACTTGCAACAACAATTAGAGGACGTCTAACTTGTTTTTGCAGCAAGTGTTTTGTGATGTGATATGGCCAAAGTTGTGATGAATGATGAATGACATATATGTGATGTATGAGATGTTCATGCTATTGTAATAGGAATCACGACTTGCATGTCGATGAGTATGACAACCGGCAGGAGCCATAGGAGTTGTCTTTATTTTTTGTATGACCTGCGTGTCATTGAGAAACGCCATGTAAATTACTTTACTTTATTGCTAAACGTGTTAGCCATAGTAGTAGAAGTAATAGTTGGCGAGGAACTTCATGGAGACACGATGATGGAGATCATGATGATGGAGATCATGGTGTCATGCCGGTGACAAGATGATCATGGAGCCCCAAGATGGAGATCAAAGGAGCTATGTGATATTGGCCATATCATGTCACTATTATTATTTGACTGCATGTGATGTTTATCATGTTTTTGCATCTTGTTTACTTAGAACGACGGTAGTAAATAAGATGATCCCTCATAATAATTTCAAGAAAGTGTTCCCCCTAACTGTGCACCGTTGCGACAGTTCGTTGTTTCGAAGCACCACGTGATGATCGGGTGTGATAGATTCCAATGTTCACATACAACGGGTGTAAGACAGATTTACACATGCAAACACTTAGGTTGACTTGACGAGCCTAGCATGTACAGACATGGCCTCGGAACACAGAAGACCGAAAGGTCGAGCATGAGTCGTATAGAAGATACGATCAACATGAAGATGTTCACCGATGTTGACTAGTCCGTCTCACGTGATGATCGGACACGGCCTAGTTAACTCGGATCATGTTATACTTAGATGACTGGAGGGATGTCTATCTAAGTGGGAGTTCATTAAATAATTTGATTAGATGAACTTAATTATCATGAACTTAGTCTAAAATATTTACAATATGTCTTGTATATCAAATGGCCAAGGTTGTCCTCAACTTCAACGCGTTCCAAGAGAAAACCAAGCTGAAAGACGATGGTAGCAACTATACGGACTAGGTCCGGAACCTGAGGATCATCCTCATAGCTGCCAAGAAAGATTATGTCCTACAAGCACCGCTAGGTGAAGCACCTGTTCTACCTGCAGAACAAGACATTATGAACGCTTGGCAGGCACGTACCGATGACTACTCCCTCGTTCAGTGCGGCATGCTTTACAGCTTAGAACTGGGGCTCCAAAAGCGTTTTGAGAGACACGGAGCATATGAGATGTTCGAAGAGCTGAAAATGGTTTTCCAAGCTCATGCCCAGGTCGAGAGATATGAAGTCTCCGACAAATTCTTCAGCTGTAAGATGGAGGAAAACAGTTCTGTCAGTGAGCACATACTCACTATGTCTGGGTTACATAACCGCTTGACTCAGCTGGGAGTTAATCTCCCGGATGACGCGGTCATTGACAGAATCCTTGAGTCGCTTCCAGCGAGCTACAAGAGCTTTGTGATGAACTTCAATATGCAGGGGATGGAAAAGACCATTCCTGAAGTATTTGCAATGCTGAAATCAGCAGAGGTAGAAGTTAAAAAGGAACATCAAGTGTTGATGGTGAATAAAACCACTAAGTTCAAGAAGGGCAAGGGTAAGAAGAACTTCAAGAAGGACGGCAAGGGAGTTGCCGCGCCCGGTAAGCAAGCTGCCGGGAAGAAGCCAAAGAATGGACCCAAGCCCGAGACTGAGTGTTTTTATTGCAAGGGAAGTGGTCACTGGAAGCGGAACTGCCCCAAATACTTAGCGGACAAGAAGGCCGGCATCACGAAAGGTATATGTGATATACATGTAATTGATGTGTACCTTACCAGTACTCGTAGTAGCTCCTGGGTATTTGATACCGGTGCAGTTGCTCACATTTGTAACTCAAAGCAGGAGCTACGGAATAAGCGGAGACTGGCGAAGGACGAGGTGACGATGCGCGTCGGGAATGGTTCCAAGGTCGATGTGATCGCCGTCGGCACGCTACCTCTACATTTACCTACGGGATTAGTTTTAAACCTCAATAATTGTTATTTAGTGCCAGCTTTGAGCATGAACATTGTATTAGGATCTCGTTTAATTCGAGATGGCTACTCATTTAAATCCGAGAATAATGGTTGTTCTATTTATATGAGAGATATGTTTTATGGTCATGCTCCGATGGTGAATGGTTTATTCTTAATGAGTCTCGAGCGTAATGCTACACATATTCATAGTGTGAGTACCAAAAGATGTAAGGTTGATAATGATAGTCCCACATACTTGTGGCACTGCCGCCTTGGTCACATAGGTATCAAACGCATGAAGAAGCTCCATGCAGATGGACTTTTAGAGTCTCTTGATTACGAATCATTTGACACGTGTGAACCATGCCTCATGGGTAAAATGACCAAGACTCCGTTCTCAGGAACAATGGAGCGAGCAACCAACTTATTGGAAATCATACATACTGATGTGTGCGGTCCAATGAGTGTTGAGGCTCGCGGTGGCTATCGTTATGTTCTCACCCTCACTGATGACTTGAGTAGATATGGGTATGTCTATTTAATGAAACACAAGTCTAAGACCTTTGGAAAGTTCAAGGAATTTTAGAGTGAGGTTGAGAATCAACGTGACAGGAAAATCAAGTTCCTGCGATCAGATCGTGGAGGAGAATACTTGAGTCACGAATTTGGCACACACTTAAGAAAATGTGGAATAGTTTCACAACTGACGCCGCCTGGAACACCTCAGTGTAATGGTGTGTCCGAACGTCGTAATCGCACTCTATTAGATATGGTGCGATCTATGATGTCTCTTACCGATTTACCGCTTTCTTTTTGGGGCTATGCTTTAGAGACTGCCGCATTCACTTTAAATAGGGCTCCATCAAAATCCGTTGAGACGACACCGTTTGAGTTATGGTTTGGTAAGAAACCTAAGCTGTCGTTTCTAAAAGTTTGAGGATGCAATGCTTATGTCAAGAAACTTCAACCTGAAAAGCTCGAACCCAAGTCGGAAAAATGCGTCTTCATAGGATACCCTAAAGAAACTATTGGGTATACCTTCTACCTCATATCCGAAGGCAAGATCTTTGTTGCCAAGAATGGATCCTTTCTAGAGAAGGAGTTTCTCTCGAAAGAAGTAGGTGGGAGGAAAGTAGAACTTGATGAAGTATTACCTCTTGAACCGGAAAATGGCGCAACTCAAGAAAATGTTCCTGAGGTGCCTGCACCGACTAGAGAGGAAGTTAATGATGATGATCATGAAACTTCAGATCAAGTTGCTACTGAACCTCGTAGGTCCACAAGGACACGTTCCTCACCAGAGTGGTACGGCAATCCTGTCTTGGAAATCATGTTGTTAGACAACGGTGAACCTTCGAACTATGAAGAAGCGATGGCGGGCCCGGATTCCGACAAATGGATGGAAGCCATGAAATCCGAGATAGGATCCATGTATGAAAACGAAGTATGGACTTTAACTGACTTGCCCGTTGAGCGGTGAGCCATAGAAAATAAATGGATCTTTAAGAAGAAGACAGACGCGGATGGTAATGTGACCATCTATAAAGCTCGGCTTGTCGCTAAGGGTTATCGACAAGTTCAAGGGGTTGACTACGATTAGACTTTCTCACCGGTAGCGAAGCTGAAGTCCGTCCGAATCATGTTAGCAATTGCCACATTCTATGATTATGAGATATGGCAAATGGATGTCAAAACGGCATTCCTTAATGGTTTCCTTAAGGAAGAATTGTATATGATGCAGCCGGAAGGTTTTGTCGATCCTAAGAATGCTGACAAGGTGTGCAAGCTCCAACGCTCGATTTATGGGCTGGTGCAAGCATCTCGGAGTTGGAATATTCGCTTTGATGAGATGATCAAAGCGTTTGGGTTTATGCAGACTTATGGAGAAGCCTATGTTTACAAGAAAGTGAGTGGGAGCTCTGTAGCATTTCTCATATTATATGTAGATGACATACTTTTGATGGGAAATGATATAGAGCTTTTGGACAGCATTAAGGCCTACTTGAATAAGAGTTTTTCAATGAAGGACCTTGGAGAAGCTGCTTATATATTAGGCATCAAGATCTATAGAGATAGATCAAGACGCCTCATAGGTCTTCCACAAAGCACATACCTTGATAAGATATTGAAGAAGTTCAATATGGATCAGTCTAAGAAAGGGTTCTTGCCTGTGTTGCAAGGTGTGAAATTGAGCTCAGCTCAATGTTCGACCACGGCAGAAGATATAGAAGAGATGAGTGTCATCCCCTATGCCTCATCCATAGGTTCTATTATGTATGCCATGTTGTGTACCAGACCTGATGTAAACCTTGCCGTAAGTTTGGTAGGAAGGTACCAAAGTAATCCCGGCAAGGAACACTGGACAGCGGTCAAGAATATCCTGAAGTACCTGAAAAGGACTAAGGAAATGTTTCTCGTTTATGGAGGTGACGAAGAGCTTGTCGTAAAAGGTTACGTCGACACTAGCTTCGACACAGATCTGGATGACTCTAAGTCACAAACCGGATACGTGTATATTTTGAATGGTGGGGCAGTAAGCTGGTGCAGTTGCAAGCATAGCGTCGTGGCGGGATCTACATGTGAAGCGGAGTACATGGCAGCCTCGGAGGTAGCGCATGAAGCAATTTGGGTGAAGGAGTTCATCACCGACCTAGGAGTCATACCCAATGCGTCGGGGCCGATCAAACTCTTCTGTGACAACACTGGAGCTATTGCACTTGCCAAGGAGCCCAGGTTTCACAAGAAGACAAGGCACATCAAGCGTCGCTTCAACTCCATTCGTGAAAATGTTCAAGATGGAGACATAGATATTTGTAAAGTACATACGGACCTGAATGTAGCAGATCCGTTGACTAAACCTCTCCCTAGAGCAAAACATGATCAACACCAGAATTCCATGGGTGTTTGATTCATCACAATGTAACTAGATTATTGACTCTAGTGCAAGTGGGAGACTGTTGGAAATATGCCCTAGAGGCAATAATAAAAGGATTGTTATAATATTTCCTTGTTCATGATAATTGTCTTTTATTCATGCTATAATTGTGTTATCCAGAAATCGTAATACATGTGTGAATACATAGACACCAACATGTCCCTAGTAAGCCTCTAGTTGACTAGCTCGTTGATCAACAGATAGTCATGAATTCCTGACTATGGACATTGGATGTCATTGATAACGAGATCACATCATTGATGTGATGGACAAGACCCAATCCTAAACATAGCACAAGATCGTATAGTTCGTTTGCTAGAGTCTTTCCAATGTCAAGTATCTTTTCCTTAGACCATGTGATCGTGTAACTCCCGGATACCGTAGGACTGCTTTGGGTGTACTAAACGTCACAACGTAACTGGGTGACTATAAAGGTATACTACGGGTATCTCCGAAAGTGTCTGTTGGGTTGCCACGGATCAAGACTGGGATTTGTCACTCCGTATGATGGAGAGGTATCTCTGGGCCCACTCGGTAATGCATCATCACAATGAGCTCAAAGTGACCAAGTGTCTGGTCACGAGATCATGCATTACGGTACGAGTAAAGTGACTTGCCGGTAACGAGATTGAACGAGGTATTGGGATACCAACGATCGAATCTCGGGCAAGTAACGTACCGATTGACAAAGGGAATTGTATACGGGGTTGCGTGAATCCTCGACATCGTGGTTCATCCGATGAGATCATCAAGGAGCATGTGGGAGCCAACATGGGTATCCAGATCCCGCTGTTGGTTATTGACCGGAGAGCCATCTCGGTCATGTCTACATGTCTCTTGAACCCGTAGGGTCTACACACTTAAGGTTCGGTGACGCTAGGGTTGTAGAGATATGTATATGCAGTAACCCAAAAGTTGTTCGGAGTCCCGGATGAGATCCCGGACGTCACGAGGAGTTCCGGAATGGTCCGAAGGTAAAGAATTATATATAGGAAGTGCTATTTCGGCCATCGGGACAAGTTTCGGGGTCACCGGTATTGTACCGGGACCATCGAAGGGTCCTGGGGGTCCACCGGGTGGGGCCACCTTTCCCGGAGGGCCCCATGGGCTGAAGTGGGAAGGTATCCAGCCCAAAGTGGGCTGGGGCGCCACTTCCCCTAGGGCCCATGCTCCTAGGGTTGGGGGAAACCCTAAGGGGGGGGGCCTTGCTTGGGGGGCAAGCCCCCCTCCCCTTGGCCGCCGCCCCCCGCCGGCGTCCCCCTAGGCCCCCCTATATATAGTGGGGGAGGAAGGTCTTCAAATACACGCCTTTGGTGCCTCCCTCTCCCTCTCCAACACCTCCTCCTCCTCCATAGAGCTTGGCGAAGCCCTGCCGGAGTACTGCAGCTCCACCACGACCACGCCGTCGTGCTGCTGCTGGAGCCATCTTCCTCAACCTCTCCTTCCCCCTTGTTGGATCAAGAAGGAGGAGACGTCACGCTGACTGTACGTGTGTTGAACGCGGAGGTGCCGTCCGTTCGGCGCTAGGATCTCCGGTGATCTGGATCACGTCGAGTACGACTCCCTCATCCCCGTTCTCTTGAACGCTTCCACGCGTGATCTACAAAGGTATGTAGATGCAATCCGATCACTCGTTGCTAGATGAACTCCTAGATGGATCTTGGTGAAACCGTAGGAAAAATTTTGTTTTCTGCAACGTTCCCCAACAACCTCATCTTCACCTTATTCCCCTCGAGCTAAGGACACCCAGTCATCGCCCCATCACTCTGGTAAGTCTTCAAGGTAGACTTCCAAACCTTCACAGACTTTGTTCACCGGCGATCCACAATGACTCTTGGATGCTCAGAACGCGATGCCTAACCGGCTGGAGGATTCATAGTCCTCAAGTGTAATAAGTCTTCAGATCACACAGACAAGAAGACTTAAGTGATGCCTAACACTCTTTGGCTCTGGGTGTTTAGGGATTTATCCTCGTAAGGAATTCTCTCTCAAAGGCTTCGACGTGGGTTGCTCTCAAACGATAAAAGCCGTGCACTAACTCTGAGCAGCCAACCATTTATGGTTGTAGGGGGTGGGCTATTTATAGCCACTTGGCAACCCGACCTGATTTGTCTGTAATGACCCTTGGTCACTAAGGAACTGACACGTGTTCCAACGATCAGATTTCAAACACACACGGCAACTTTACTTGGGCTACAAGCAAAGCTGACTTATCCAACTCTAGACAAGATTTGCTCTCATAGTCTTCGCTCAAAGACATAGGATTTTGGTTAAGCATCACTTCATTCATTCTGACTGGTTCACTTGGACCCCACTTAACAGTACGGTGGTTCCTATGACTAAACAAAGAAGAAAAAGAACGACGAAACAACTAAGTCTTCGCGCTCCATAGTCTTCATGCGATGTCTTCTCTTGTCATAGACTTCAATGTGAATGTCTTCACATACCACCTTTGACTTCAATGTCTTCATTCATTTTTAGGGGTCATCTCTGGTAGGAAAATCGAATCAATGAGGGACTTCTACCTGTGTTATCCTGCAATTCTCACAAACACATTAGTCCCTCAACCAGGTTTGTCATCAATACTCCAAAACCAACTAGGGGTGGCACTAGATGCACTTATAGAAAGGTTGTACGTGATACAACCAGAAGGTTTTGTCAATCCTGAAAGATGCTGACAAGTATGCAAAGCTCCAGCAATCCTTCTAAGGACTGGAGTAAGCATCTCGGAATTGGAATGTACGCTTTGATGAGATGATCAAAGATTTTGGGTTTATACAAAGTTTATGAGAAACTTGTATTTCCAAAGAAGTGAGTGGGAGCACTATAGAATTTCTGATGAGTATATGTTGTTGATCAGAAATGATGTAGAGTTTCTGGAAAGCATATAGGGTTATTTGAAAAGTGTTTTTCAATGGAAAACCTGGATTAAGCTACTTGAACATTGAGCATCAAGATCTATAAGGATAGATCAAAATCGCTTAATAGTACTTTCAAACGAACACATACCATGACAGAATTTTGAAGGAGTTCAAAAATAGATCGGCAAAGAAGGAGTTCTTGGCTGTGTTATAAGGTATAAGTATTGAGTAAAACTCAAGACCTGACCACGGTAAAATAGAGAGAAAGGATGAAGGTCGTCCCCTATGCTTTAGATGTAGTCTCTAAAGTATGTTGTGTTGTGTACCGCACCTGAAGTGTGCCAAGCCATGAGTCAGTCAAGGGGTACAAGTGTGATCTAGCAATGGATCACAGGACAATGATCAAGGTTATCCTTAGTAACTAGTGGACTAATGAATTTTGTCGATTATGGAGGTGGTAAAAGAGTTTGTTGTAAAGGGTTATGCCGATGCAATCTTTGACACTAATCTGGATGATTCTGAGTAGTAAATCGGATTCGTATAGTAGAACAGTTATTTGGAATAGCTCCAAATAGAGCGTGGTAGTTGCATATACAAGATGACATAGAGATTTGTAAAGCACACACGGCTCTGAAAGGTTCAGACCCATTGACTATAACATCTCTCACAAGCATAACATGGTCAAACCCAGAACTCATTGAGTGTTAATCACATGGTAATGTGAACTAGATTATTGACTCTAGTAAACTATTCGGGTGTTATTCACATGGGGATGTGACCTTGAGTGTTAATCACATAGCGATGTGAACTGGATTATTGACTCTAGTGCAAGTGGGAGACTGTTGGAAATATGCCCTAGAGGCAATAATAAATTAGTTATTATTATATTTCCTTGTTCATGATAATCGTTTATTATCCATGCTAGAATTGTATTGATAGGAAACTCAAATACATGTGTGGATACATAGACAACACCATGTCCCTAGTAAGCCTCTAGTTGACTAGCTCGTTGATCGATAGATGGTTACGGTTTCCTGACCATGGACATTGGATGTCGTTGATGACGGGATCACATCATTAGGAGAATGATGTGATGGACGAGACCCAATCCTAAGCCTAGCACAAGATCGTGTAGTTCGTGTGCTAAAGCTTTTCTAATGTCAAGTATCATTTCCTTAGACCATGAGATTGTGCAACTCCCGGATACCGTAGAAATGCTTTGGGTGTACCAAATGTCACAACGTAACTGGGTGGCTATGAAGGTGCACTGCAGGTATCTCCGAAAGGGTCTGTTGGGTTGGCATGAATCGAGACTGGGATTTGTCACTCAGTGTAACGGAGAGGTATCTCTGGGCCCACTCGGTAGGACATCATCATAATATGCACAATGTGACCAAGGAGTTGATCATGGGATGATGTGTTACGGAACGAGTAAAGAGACTTGCCGGTAACGAGATTGAACGAGGTATCGTGCTGAGAGCAGCCATGCAACCGGCAAGTCTTTGTACATCCTTGACGCGCTTTGGTGCTTCAATCTGCTCAATGGCGTTGATCTTGTCGGGATTGGCTTCGATTCCCTGCTGAGACATGAAGAACCCGAGAAGCTTGCCGGAGGGGACTCCAAACACACACTTCTCGGGGTTGAGCTTGAGGCTGATCTTGCGCAGATTTGCAAAGGTCTCGTCTAAATCTTGGATCAGAGTTGCCTTGTTCTTGCTCTTGACCACTATGTCGTCCATGTAGGCTTCCACATTTCTGTGTATTTGTGGCTCAAGAGCGACATGGACTACTCTTGCAAATGTTGAACCAGCATTTTTTAATCCGAAAGGCATCCGTATGAAACAATACGTGCCACATGGAGTGATGAATGCGGTCTTCTCCTCATCCTCTTCTGCCATGAAGATTTGATGGTATCCTGAGTATGCGTCAAGAAATGAAAGCAAGTCACATCCGGCCGTGGAGTCAACAATCTGGTCAATGCGCGGCAAAGGAAATGGGTCTTTGGGACAAGCTTTGTTAGCATCGGTAAAGTCGATACAAAGTCTCCATTTCCCGTTTGCCTTGCGCACGACTACAGGATTGGCCAGCCACGTAGGATGGAGCACCCCTCTGACGAGACCTGCTGCTTCCAACTTCTTGATCTCCTCTGCAATGAATTCTTGGCGCTCCACTGCTTGCTTCCTGACCTTCTGCTTGACGGGACGCGCATGAGGACAAACGGCAAGGTGGTGCTCAATTACTTTCCTGGGAACACCGGGGATGTCAGACGGTTGCCACGCAAACACGTCTACATTCGCTCGCAGGAAAGCAATGAGCGCGCTTTCCTATTTAGGGTCGAGAGTGGCACTGATGGTGAAGGTACCACCAGTGCCGTCCTCCTTGGCGGACACCTTCTTCGTCTCTGGCGGAGCTGCCATTGTCTTCTTACACTTGCCGGTGGAGCTCGATGGTGCGTCCTCGACGGCAGCGCAGCACTCCGAAGAGGTGCGCTTGCCGGAGTGGGCATCAGAACTCTTGCCGGACTTGGTCTTCTTCTTCCCCCCGGGAGCTTCAACGGCAAGTGACTTGCGATCTGTTGTGGCTGCCGCTTCCCAGTAGATCTTGTCGGCACAGATAAGAGCATCCTTCTTGTCACCGGGGACAGAGATGACGCTTATCGGGCCTGGCATCTTCAGCATGTTGTATGTGTAGTGAGAGGCTGCCATGAACTTGGCGAGTGCTGGACGGCCAAGTATCCCATTGTAAGGCAATGGAATATCGGCAACGTCAAAAGTGACCCTCTCAGTCCTGAAGTTCAACTCATTGCCAAATGTTACAGGCAACATGACCTTCCCCTTCGGCTTGCTCCTTCCTGGGTTGATTCCTTGGAATGTGCCGGTCTCTTCAAGCTCGCTGTCAGGGATTTGGAGTTTCTGGAGTACCGCGGAGGAGATCAGGTTCAAGCCGGTCCCGCCGTCAACTAACATCTTAGTGACCTTGAGGTTGCGGATAGTTGGTGAAACCAACATCGGCAAGCACCCGACCGCAGTTGTGCGATCAGGGTGGTCCTCAATATCAAAGATGATAGGCGTGCTGGACCATTTCAGAAGCTTGCGTGACTCGATAGGTGGTTCCGCCGCATTGACTTCCCGCACCCACTGCTTGAGTTGGCGGTGCGAAGTATGCAGATATGCACCGCCGTCAACGCACAAGACCTCTGTGGCTTTCTGGAACTCCTGCTCACTGGTATTGACATCCTCCATGTCTTCGTCGTCGTCGTCGTCATCTTCATCCTTGTCGCGGCCGCGGGGAGGTCTGTCTCCTTGCCGCTGCTTGGCCTTGCCGCGGCGTCCTCCCCGGCCGGCGCGCTTCTTGCCGGATTCTCCATCGCCACCTTGGGCCCTCTCCTTGTCGCGTCGCTCGTATTCGGCTTTTTGCTGCTGGACAAGCTGTTCGACCTTCTTGCAGCTCTGGAGGTCATGGCCCTTGGTGCGGTGGATCTTGGAATACTGCTTGTCGGTGCCATCCTGCTTGTCGGCGACTGCCACAGCCTGGCAGTTGGTGCATGCGGCAATCTCCTTCCGGAGCTACCAACTTTGGCTTTCTTGGCACCACCTTCGTTGCCGGACTGCTCAACGACTAGCATATCTTTGCCTTTCTTCTTCCTGTTGTTCCGCCGCCGGTTTTTCTTTGCCGGGGCAGCATCCTCCCTGTCAGATCCTCCTGCTCCTGTATTCTCTCCGGGGAGTTTCCTCCCTTCCTCAGCAAGTGCACACTTGTCGGCCAGGGCATACAGCTCGCTGACGTCTCTGATCTTGCACATCGCCATCTCCTCCCGCATCCTGCGGTTACGCACGTTCTGATGGAACGCGCTGATGACCGCGGCAGGGTGGACATCTGGGGTGTTGTGCTGTACACGGCTGAACCTCTGAATGTACTTGCGCAGGGGCTCTCCTTCCTTCTGGGCGAGCAGATGAAGGTCACTCTCTTGGCCATGAGGTTTGTGGCCGCCTGTAAAGGCGCCGACAAACTGATGGCAAAGGTCTGCCCAGGAGGATATGGAGTTGTCCGGCAAGTGCATGAGCCAGGACCTGACGTTGGGCTTGAGCACCAGCGGGAAGTAGTTGGCAAGGATCTTGTCGTCCCGCCCCCCGGCAGCCTGCACCGCGATGGTGTAGATGCTGAGGAACTCCGACGGATGCAACTTGCCGTCATACTTCTCTGGTACGTCTGGCTTGAAATTCTTCATGCTGGGTCACTAGACTTGCCGCAGCTCATGAGTAAACGTAGGGCAACCTACCGCGTACGGCAAGTCGCCTGGTTCCCCTGGCGCATGCATGTCAACAGAGGGCCCAGCGCGCTGGTCCGATTGACGTCGCGCTTCTCTTCGGCGCTCGATGCGAGTACGAGCGTCTTCTTGCTGTCATTCGTGAAGAACCTGGCGTGATCACGACGAGCTCGTGGATCTGATGACGCGGTGGAGTCGCTGTCGAGGTGGATCCGGTGAGTCGGCGTTCTTGGCCTTCGGGGCGGAGAGTGCACAGTGGTTGCACCCCCACCGGTCTTGTCGCCACCGGCTCGTGCCTGGCTGGCTTGCCGCGGCTGCGACGTGCTCGGCTGCTGTTGAGTGTCGCTGTTGGCGAAGCCGATGAGACTCTGAATGGTGGCTCTCCAGTCGTCGATCTTGTCTGCCGTTAGAGGGTAGTCTAGGAGCAGTTGAGCTCGCGCTAAAGCTTCTGCTGCAGTGGCGGGTGGCGGTGGCAAATGGTGCGAGGAGTGGGATATGCTCGGACTTCTAACTATGTTAGAAGGAGCAGTATCCCGTCCAGGCGACCGTGCCTCGCTCGTGCCAGCATGTTGGCGTGCATGCTGGTCTTGAGCACTCCGGGATCCACCAGCTCGATCTTGGTCCAGCAAACACATGGTACTGTGAGTACCATGACGCTGCCGGTCCCGCGCCTCCTGAGATGGGCGCGGTGCATGTACGGACGCCGAGGTCTTGGAGTGCGCCCGGTCGTTGTGGGAGCCGGCTACGCCGCTGATGGGTAGCGCAGCCTTGTCCTTGGACCTGGCAGCACCGTGAGCTCCCTCGTCGACGCCCGTTCTTCCGCCGGCGTCTGCCCCATCAGCCGTTTGCTCCGGCGGTGGTGGGTTCAGCGCGGACGGAGCAGCCGCCTCCGAAGCCTTCTTCTTCGGCGGCATGTCGATGAAGATGATGAAGATCTAGCTCGTGTGAATGCCGGATCTGGTTCACACAACCTCGACGCCCCCTACTTGGCGCGCCAAAGATGTCGAGGGACTAATCCACGAACACCTATGGGACCGGCGGACCGAGTCCCTTTCGGTTCGGCGGGGGCGGAGGTCGCACGAAGAGAGGATCGAGGCGAAGCACACGAGCAGTTTACCCAGGTTCGGGCCGCATGGATGCGTAAAACCCTACTCCTGCTTTGTGGTTTGTATTGAGTTCTTGCTCAGGAGCGCGGAGTGCTACAGTACACACCAGCGGCTAACGAGACCGAGCCTGAGTGTTCTCTTTTTTCCGAACCCCCCTCTACGTTGCACATGGGCCTCCTTTTATATGCTCAAGGGGTCACCGACAGGTGGCAACGGAGACAAAGGGTAAAAATGGAAAGGTGCTGCAGTAGGTACAGCTACCTGCTACAGTGTATCATACCTAACCCTGACGGCAGGGGACAAGGGCATTAAATGCCCGTCTGTGTCGCCTAAACAGTGCAAAAGGGACCGTCAGGGACGCCACCGCTCGCCACGATGGCAATCTTGTCAGCGCCGCTTGCCACTGTGCACCGCTGGCTGCACAGCCTCCCGCCACGCACGCCTGGAAGGGTCCCAGAGCGACACGTTGGTGGATGTGCTGGAGCGTGGGCACAGAGTGGTGGCTTGCCGCGGCAAGCGCCTTGCCGTGGTCGTTGTCTTGTCGCGTCCGGGAGCTTGTCGCTCACCGGGCCTTGCCGGGACGCGAGGCGCGCCGCGGCAAGTTCCTTGAGATGCCTTGGGTGGCCTTCCCGGCAAGCTCCTCTTGTCGGGGTCTTGTCTCCTTAAGCGCCTTGCCTTGGTTGGCCTTCCCGGCAAGCTCCTCTTGCCGGGGTCTTGTGGTGTCTTGGTTTGGATACTTTGTTCTTGAATGGCTCCAAAGGAACCACGGAGGACCTTGGCGGTCACCCGGCAAGCCTTGCCGCGGG
The DNA here is from genome assembly GCF_018294505.1 of Triticum aestivum. Classification (NCBI taxonomy): domain Eukaryota; kingdom Viridiplantae; phylum Streptophyta; class Magnoliopsida; order Poales; family Poaceae; genus Triticum; species Triticum aestivum. The sequence goes on along the minus strand of NC_057809.1, from coordinate 549,934,822 downwards.
ATGCTGCGACTGCCCGTGCACAAGTTCGGGATACTAGGGCACCCCTACTCTAGTACACCGACATATCGGGATACCGATGATCGAATCTCGGGCAAGTATCGTACCGATAGACAAAGGGAATTGTATACAGGATTGAATGAATCCTTGACATCGTGGTTCATCCGATGAGATCATCATGGAACATGTGGGAGCCAACAAGGGTATCCAGATCCCGTTGTTGGTTATTGACCAGAGAGATGTCTCGGTCATGTCTGCATGGTTCCCGAACCCATAGGGTCTACACACTTAAGGTTTGATGACGCTAGGGTTATTAGGAAGACTTGTATGTGATTACCGAATGTTGTTTGGAGTCCTGGATGAGACCCCGGATGTCACGTGGAGTTTCGAAATGGTCCAGAGGTAAAGATTTATATATGGAAAGTTATTGTTCGGGTTCTAGGAAAAGTTCGGTTTTTCCGGTATTGTACCGGGAAGCTTCCAGAAGGTTCCGGAGGATTCCGGAGGGGTCCGGAGGTCCGGAAAATGATCCACCGCGTCCAATATAGCAGCATGGGTTGTAGGGGGGCTCCCTAGCCTTAATGGGCCAGGGGCACCAGCCCCCCCCCCCCAAGGCCCATGCGCATGGGAGAGGGGAAACCCTAAGGGGGAGGGCCTCCACTTGACTTGGGAGGCACTCCTCCCCCCCTTGGCCGCCGCCCCAACCCTAGATGGGATCTAGGGGGCCGGCCCCCTCTCTCCCCACATATAAATAGTGGAGGGGTGGGAGGGCGGCCATACCCTTGCACTTGGCGCAGCCCCTCCCCTCCAATACCTCTCCTCCTCCGCGTGAGCTTGGCGAAGCCCTGCCGGAGAACTGCCACTCCATCACCACCACGCCGTCGTGCTGCTGTTGGACTCTCTTCCTCAACCTCTCCCTCCTCCTTGCTGGATCAAGGCGCGGGAGACATCTCCGTTCCGTACGTGTGTTGAACGCGGAGGTGATGTCCGTTCGGCGCTAGGATCATCGGTGATTTGGATCACGACGAGTACGACTCCATCAACCCCGTTCTCTTGAACGCTTCTGCTTAGCGATCTACAAGGGTATGTAGATGCACTCCTCTCTCTCGTTGCTAGTCTCTCCATAGATTGATCTTGGTGACACGTAGGAAAATTTTTGAATTTCTGCTACGATCCCCAACACACACCACCTCCATTTCCTCACAAGCGACCGAGATGATGTCGCCGCTCCCTGGCATCTTGAGGACGTTGTAGACATGATGGGTCACTGTCATAAACATGGCCAAGGCTGGATACCCAAGGATGGCATTGTACGGCAGGCGGATGTGAGTGACATCGGAGTCGATGAGCTCGGTGCGGTAGTTGTCACGCTGGTCGAATGTGACAGGGAGGCGGACCTGCCCTATCAGGGTGGTGGAGCCGTCGGTCACTCCTGAGAAGGGCTTGGTAGGCTGTAGCTGATCGTATGGCACTTGGAGGCGGTCGAACATCTCGACGAGCAAGACATTGAGCCCTGCGCCGTCGTCGATGAGGGTCTTGGTGACTTGAACATTGCTGATGATGGGTGAGCAGAGCATCAGGAGGGTGCCGGTAGTTTTCGCACACTTGAGCTGGTCTGACGAGCTGAAGGTGATGGTGCACTTGGACCACCTGAGCGGGCGCGTGGCATCGAGCCTGGGAAGGGCCGCGTTCACCTCGCGAGCAAACTGCTTGAAGATACGCTGAGAGGCTGGGGCTTGAGCGCCACCCAAGATGCAAGCAATGGCGTGCGGCTCCTGGAAGCTCCCAGCCCCCTCATCCTGATGATGGTCGTTGTTCCTTGTTGGTGGAGGCGGCAGCGGAGGGAGGCGGGCGTTGCCCTGGGGGCGGTCCTCACGAGGCTGGTCTCTCCAGGCGCCCTCGCGAGGCTGGTCCTGCCAGTGGTCCTCACGAGGCCGGTTGCACCACTCCTGGCAGGGGCCATGGTCGCCCTAGCGTCCTCCACTTTGTCCTCCTCCTCGGCTGTAGCCTCGGTCGTTGCGCTCGGGGCGTCGACCGAAGCGCCCATCTCGGATGGCCCTGAGCTCCTGGCAATCGCTGCTGTTGTGGCTGTGAACATTGTGGAAGGCGCAAAACGGGCGGCTGACCTTGGATGACTCGGGGTGGTCACGGCCGCGCTTCATCTCCGGCTCCGCCATGAGCACGGCAGCCCCCTTGCGCTTCACGTCCTTGATCTTGGCCTTCTTGTCCTCCTGGTCGACAGTTGGGAGCTCGAGGAGGGAGAGGCGCCCTTCCTTAGCCCTTGCGCACTTGGTTGCCATGTTGAACATCTCCAGGGCCATACATAGTTCCTCGTGGATGGTGAGCTCCTCCTTCATCTTGACGTCGTGGACACCATTGGAGAACGCGGATATGATGGCCTCGTCCGTCACCTTGGGGATCTTGAGGCGGACGCTATTGAAGCGCTGGATGTACTTCTGCAGAGTTTCCCCTGGCTGCTGCTTGATGCACCGCAGGTCGCCTGCGGCCGGCCGGCGGTCGCGAGTTCCCTGGAAGTTGGCAACGAAATGCTCGTGCATCTCGCCCCAAGAGGAGATCGACCACGCAGGCAGGTTCAGGAGCCACGAGCGTGCACCGTCCTTGAGGGCCATGGGGAACCAGTTCGCCATGACCTTCTCATCCCAGATGTAATCACGGACATGATAAGGAGTCTCAAAATGGTCGATACATAAAGATTGATATATTGTAAGGTTATGTTTGGACACCAGGAAAGTTTCGGATAAGTTCGGGCATTTTTTTGAGTACCGGGGGGTTACCGGAACCCCCCGGGGGGTTAAAGGGCCTTCATGGGATTTAGTGGAAGAGAGGAGGAGGTGGCCAAGTGGAGGGGTGCACCCCCCCCCCAAGCCCAATCCGAATTGGGGAGGGGGCCGGCCCCCCTTTCCTTCTCTCCCTCTTCCCTTTCCTTCCCATCCTAGTTGGACTAGGAAAGGGGGGAACCTACTCCTACTAGGAATAGGATTCCCCCCTTGGGGCGCACCCCATGAGGCCGGCCAGCCCCCTCCTCCACTCCTTTATATACAGGGGAGGGGGGCACCCCATAGACACACAAGTTGATCTCTTAGCCGTGTGCGGTGCCCCCCTCCATAGTTTTCCACCTCAGTCATATTGTCGTAGTGCTTAGGCGAAGCCCTGCGTCGGTAACTTCATCATCACCGTCGAGGGATGTCACCGAATGAACGTGTGTAGATTGCAGAGGTGCCATGCGTTTGGTACTTGACCGGTTGGATCACGAAGACGTTCGACTACATCAACCGCGTTACTTAACGCTTCCGCTTTCGGTCTACGACGGTATGTGGACACACTCTCCCCGCTCGTTGCTATGCTTCTCCTAGATAGATCTTGCATGATCGTAGGCAAATTTTTGAAATACTACATTCCCCAACAGTGGCATCCAAGCAAGGTCTATGCGTAGATGTTATATGCACGAGTAGAACACAAAGCAGTTGTGGGCGTGGGTATATACATATTGCTTGCCGTCACTAGTTGTTTCTTAATTCGGCGGTATTGTTGGATGAAGCGGCCCGGACCGACATTACATGACCGCGTTCATGAGACTGGTTGTACCGATGTGCTTTGCACGCAGGTAGCCGGCGGGTGTCAGTTTCTCCAACTTTAGTTGAATCGGATTCAATGAACAGGGTTCTTTCTGAAGATCAAAAAGCAATCTCTATACCATGTTGTGATTTTTATGTCGTAGGTAAGAACAGTTCTTGCTAAGCCCGTAGCAGCCACGTAAAATTTGCAACAACAAAGTAGAGGACGTCTAACTTGTTTTTGTAGGGCATGTTGTGATGTGATATGGTCAAGACGTGATGATATATAATTTGTTGTATGAGATGATCATGTTTTGTAACAGTTATCGGCAACTGGCAGGAGCCATATGGTTGTCGCTTTATTGTATGAAATGCAATCGCCATGTAATTGCTTTACTTTATCACTAAGCGGTAGCGATAGTCGTAGAAGCAATAGTTGGCGATACGAAAACGATGCTTCGATAGAGATCAAGGTGTCAAGCCGGTGACGATGGTGATCATTACGGTGCTTTGGAGATGGAGATCAAAGGCACAAGATGATGATGGCCATATCATATCACTTATTTGATTGCATGTGACGTTTATCCTTTATGCATCTTATTTTGCTTAGTACGGCTATGGGAGTCCTGGATTAGGGGGTCTCCGGACAGCCGGACTATCTCCATTGGCCGGATTGTTAGACTATGAAGATACAAGATTGAAGACTTCGTCTCGTGTCCAGATGGGACTCTACTTGGCGTGGAAGGCAAGCTAGGCAATACGTATATGGATATCTCCTCCTTTGTAACCGACCTTGTGTAACCCTAACCCTCTTCGGTGTCTATATAAACCGAAGGGTTTTAGTCCGTAGGACAACAATCACAACATACTATCATACCATAGGCTAGCTTCTAGGGTTTAGCCTCTCTGATGTCGTGGTAGATCTACTCTTGTACTATCCATATCATCAATATTAATCAAGCAGGACGTAGGGTTTTACCTCCATCCAGAGGGCCCGAACCTGGGTAAAACTTCGTGTCCCCTGCCTCCTGTTACCATCCGGCCTAGACGCACAGTTCGGGACCCCCTACCCGAGATCCGCCGGTTTTGACACCGACATTGGTGCTTTCATTGAGAGTTCCTCTGTGTCGTCGCCGTTAGGCTTGATGGCTCCTACTATCATCGATAGCGATGCGGTCTAGGGTGAGACTTTTCTCCCCGGACAAATCTTCGTATTCGGCGGCTTTGCACTGCGGGCTAATTCGCTTGGCCATCTGGAGCAGATTGAAAGCTATGCCCCTGGCCATCAGGTCAGATTTGGAAGTTTGAATTACACCGCCAATATCCGTGGGGACTTGATCTTTGACGGATTCGAGCCACAGTCAGGCGCGCCGCACCGTCGTGATGGGTATTACCTAGCTCTGCCACCGGACGGTACTCCAGAGGCCGCGCCCACATCAGCTCCGACCCTTAGCTTGGAGCCAACTGCGCCGATCGAGGACGGGTGGCTAGACACCGCCTTAGGGGATGCAGTCTCGACGGGGATCGAGCCAAACACCAGCATAATCCTATGCACAACCCGTGACTCCAAGGTGCCGGACTCTCTTCCGGACCCCGAACCATCCACGCCCCTGCCAATCGAATCCGAGTGGGCGCCGATCATGGAATTCACCACTGCATATATCTTTCAGCACTCGCCCTTCGGCGACATTCTGAATTCACTAAGGTCTCTCTCTTTGTCAGGAGAGCCCTGGCCGGATTATGGCCAACAGGATTGGGATGCAGACGATGAAGAAATTTGACGCCCACCCACCACCCACTTTGTAGCCACTGTCGATGATTTAACCGACATGCTCGACTTCGACTCCGAAGACATCAACGGTATGGATGACGATGTAGGAGACGAACATGAACCAGCACCTACAGGGCACTAGACATCCACCTCGTCGTATGACATATACATGGTGGATACACCCAATGAAGGCAATGGCGACGAGATAATGGAGGATGACCCCTCCAAGAAGCAACCCAAGCGCCGACGTCAGCGGCGCCACTCTAAGTCCCGCCAAAGCAAAAGTGGTGATACCGGTATAGGAGATAATAACACTCCGGATAGCATCGAAGACAACAACAATCCCCTCCAGCAAGATTTAGAGCAGGAGGATGAAGGAGCCAGCTCTCCTGAGAGAGCGGCTGGCGGAGAGGAGGAGGATGACAATTACATGCCCCCCTCCGAAGACGAGGCAAGCCTCGGCGACGATGAATTTGCCGTACCAGAGGATCCCGTCAAACAAGAGCGCTTCAAGCGCAGGCTTATGGCCACGACAAATAGCCTGAAGAAAAAGCAGCAGCAGCTTCAAGCTGATCAAGATCTGCTAGCTGACAAATGGACTGAAGTCCTCGCGGCCGAGCAATATAAACTCGAGCGTCCCTCCAAGAGTTATCCAAGGCGCAGGTTACTTCCCCGACTGGAGGAACAAGCGTATGAAACGGCTGATCGGCCACCTCGTGGCCGCGATAGAGAGGCATTCCAGCCAAAAGCTCAGCCTCCACCCCAACGCCATTCAAATAAAAAGGCATGGGGAGATACGCCAGACCTGCGAGACATATTGGAGGACAAAGCAAAGCATTCAAGATCGATCTACGGATCACGAGGGCGCACCACTCTACGAGACGATAAACGTCACGCCGGATACAGTAAAAGCAAATCTGGCCGGGCTGAACACAACGGGCAGGACCCATTTGAGCTGCATCGTGATATAACCCAATACAGAGGCGCCGCACACCCCTTATGCTTCACAGACAAAGTAATGGAACATCAATTCCCAGAAGGTTCCAAACCTGTCAACATTGAATCATACGACGGCACTACAGACCCCGCGGTATGGATTGAGGACTTCCTCCTCCACATCCACATGGCCCGCGGTGATGACTTACATGCCATCAAGTACCTCCCACTAAAACTCAAAGGACCAGTGCGGCATTGGCTTAATAGCTTGCCGGTGGACTCCATTAGCTGTTGGGAAGATCTGGAAGCCGCATTCCTCGACAACTTTCAGGGCACTTATGTGCGGCCACCAGACATCGATGACTTGAGCCACATAATTCAGCAGCCAGAAGAGTCGGCCATGCAATTCTGGACTTGGTTCCTTACAAAGAAAAATCAAATCGTCGACTGTCCGGATGCGGAGGCCTTAGCGGCTTTCAAGCACAACATCTGAGACGAGTGGCTAGCCCGGCACCTTGGTCAGGAAAAGCCGAAATCTATGGCAGCCCTCACGACGCTCATGACCCGCTTTTGTGCGGGAGAAGACAGTTGGTTGGCTCGCAGTAATAACATATCAAAGAACCATGGTACCTTAGACACCAAGGACGGCAATAGCAGGACACGTCGCAACAAGCATAAGCGCCGCATTAACGGTGAAAGTACTGAGGATACGGCAGTCAATGCCGGATTCAAAGGCTCTAATCCCGGTCAGTAGAAAAAACCATTCAAACAAAGTATGCCGGGTCCATCCAGCTTGGACCGTATACTCGATCGGTCGTGTCAAATACACGGCACTCCAGACAAGTCAGCCAATCACACCAACAGGGATTGTTGGGTGTTCAAGCAGGCCGGCAAGTTAATTGCCAAAAATAAGGACAAGGGGCCGCATAGCGATGACGAGGAAGAACCCCGGCAGCCGCACACTGGAGGACAGAAGAGGTTTCCCCCGCAAGTGCGGACGGTGAACATGATATACGCAACCCACATCCCCAAGAGGGAGCGGAAGCGTGCACTCAGGGACGTATATGCGTTGGAGCCAGTCGCCCCAAAGTTCAACCCTTGGTCCTCCTGTCCGATCACCTTCGATCGCAGGGACCACCCCACTAGTATCTGTCACGGCGGATTCGCCGCACTGGTCCTAGACCCAATCATCGACGGATTTCACCTCACTCGAGTCCTTATGGACGGCGGCAGCAGCCTAAACCTGCTTTATCAGGACACAGTGTGCAAAATGGGTATAGACCCCTCAAGGATCAAACCCACAAAGACGACCTTTAAGGGCGTCATTCCAGGCGTAGAGGCCCACTACACAGGCTCAATTACACTGGAAGTGGTCTTCGGATCCCCGGATAACTTCCGAAGCGAAGAGTTAATCTTCGATATAGTCCCGTTCCGCAGTGGTTATCACGCGCTGCTCGGACGACCCGCATTTGCTAGATTCAATGCGATACCACATTATGCATACGTCAAGCTCAAGATGCCAGGACCTCACGGAGTTATTACAGTCAATGGAAACACAGAGCGCTCTCTCCGAACAGAGGAGCACACCGCGGCCCTCACAGCAAAAGCGCAAAGCAGCCTCTCAAGGCAATCTACCAGTTCGGCGTTTCAAAGCCCGGACACCTTCAAGCGCGCTCGGGGCAATCGGCAAACAGACCGCCTGGCGCGATCTGAGCTCGCGTAGCAATACGGCGGCCACCCCAATCCCAGCCCAACGGCGTTGTTCGTGCCGCGCGTACATAATTACGCATTAAAAATACCATGGGCACAGGTGGGGAGGGGGGCACAACTACGGCACGCCCCAAAACGCGGCCTAAACCGCACTAGGGGCTTCCTGTTTGGTTATTTTTCTTTTTTCAGGACTTCAATCTCTGGACACACTGTCCGGAAGCTCCATTGCCGAACACATGATATAGCAACCAAGGAGGCCGACAACTACGGAATTCCCAGGTGGATTACAGATTTCATATAATTCCTCAGCTCGCCCTTGGAAGGGACATAGTCCTACTCTTTTGCTTATTACACTATCTGTATCACTCTGCTTTAATGCAATTTTTTAATATACAATACATGACATTACGACTATTATCGCATTTTTGTTATATATATACATATCTATGTGTTCATTAATGACGCCTAGCAACAGTACACTCTGGTACGGCCAATGCACCAGGGGCTTACATACCCACAATATGGTGTGAAAAGTCCGAACACTTTCGCAAGTGCGGCATCCCGAACTTATAGCATTATATGCATCAGCTCCGAATCATGTCTTTGGTCAAATGTTGGGTTTGCCCGGCTCCTATGTTTTGGTACCTTACGTTCCGCTCTATCAGCTAAGGTAGCGCTAGGAGAACTACCGCGATTGTGCCTCGGTTCTGCCGGGCCGAGCACCTCAGTAGAGAAAGCTAAAACTGACTGTCATGATAAGGCGAGAGACTGGTCACTGTTCGGCGAGGTTTTCCAAGTCCCTAAAGACTTATGCCGCTTAGGGCGAGGGGCCGGCTCCGTCTGGCTTACAGGCGTGTATCGCGCCCCGAATTTGGCCTTCCGAATACTAGGGGCTTCGCCGAAATTTAAAATTATAGAATTCTATGGCTAAGTGAGAGTGATAAAGCATTATTAGTCCGGTTGCCTTGTTCGTTGTGCTGAGCACCTCCCTCGAAGGACCCAAACATGGGAACAAGAGTGCTCAGGTTTATCCCGAACACCCCGGCACTCGTGGCATGGGGGCAGAAGCCGAGGACTAGCCATCTCTCAGATTGGATAAATAGCCAAACAGAAGGTAATATTTTAAATTCACACAAGCGTTGCATAGCGAATACGATACAAGTTTTCATACATACAGGACAAAACGAGCAAGTCTCATTCAAATATTACATTTTGCAAACACTCATCCGCGATAAGACAGGCGCCCGGCAGAACACCCTTGTAGTACATCTTAGGGTGGCGGTGCTCCTTGCCCTCCGGCGGCCCCTCCTTGATCAGCTTCACGGCGTCTAGCTTGACCCACTGCATTTTTACACGGGCGAAGGCCCGGCGTGCACCTTCAATGCAGACGGATTGCTTGACGACCTCCAGCCGTGGGTAGGCATCCACAAGCCGCCTCACCAGGCCAAAGAAGCTGTTCAGAAGGGCATCGCCAGGCCACAACCGGACTACGAAGCCCCTCATGGCCTGATCGGCCGCCTTATGTAGCTCGGCCATCTGCTTCAGCTGGTCACTCATTGGCACCGGATGTTCGGCCTCGGCATACTGAGACCAGAACAACTTCTCCGTCGAGCTTCCGTCCTCGGCCTGGTAGAATTGTGCAGCATCGGACACACTGCGGGGCAAATCTGCGAATGCTCCTGAAGAGCTCCGGATTCGGGTAAGTAATCGGTAATTCACCTTTACATGCTTGCTTTGCATATAGAAAGCCTTACCCACCGCTATCTTCTTCATCGCGTCGATCTCCTGAAGGGCCTCGGCCTTGGCACTCTTCACACTCTCACGGGCCACGGCAAGCTCAGACTCTCGCGTCTTCAAGTCAAGCCCCAATGCCTCGTGCTTCGTCATGAGAGCCTGGAGCTCTTGCTGCACCTCGCCCACCCGAGCCTCGTGCCTCTCTCGCTCGGTGCGCTCCTTGGCTGCTGTTTCTTCGGCCTTGGTCAGCGCTTGCTTCAGGGTCGCCACCTCAGTCGTGGCCCCTGGCAAAACATACAATGCTAGTGTCATTTTGCAATCGCGTCCTTTTTTATATACATATATCTATAGACGGGGTATTACTTACCTTCGTTCTCCTCGAGCTGCCTCTTGACAAGGCCGAGCTCTTTCTCGGACCCCTCGAGGGCCTCCTTCAGTACGGCGACCTCTGCAGTTAGTGCGGCGGACGCCAGCAGCGAAGCCTGCATATGCATATTGACATACTTATATTAGACTCCTGCGATATTATTTGATCCTTTGTTCGGCTTTTCTTTGCGAACACCGAACAAAGCATCAGGGGCTACTGTCTATGCGGTAATACTTCTACTACATTTTAAAACACTTACCTCGAAGCCTGTTAGAAGGCTAGTACAGGCTTCAGTCAATCCGCTCTTGGCGGACTGAACCTTCTGGATCACCGCACTCATGATAGTGCGGTGCTCCTCCTCGATGGAAGCGCTGCGAAGCACTTCCAACATAGTGTCCGGCGCCTCTGGATGGATAGAGGTCACCGTCACAGGCATCTCGCCCCCCTTAGAAGGGGACCGCCTGCCCGAGCTCGGAACCGTTGGAGGGTCTGGCGCGGTGTTCGGCTGAGGGCCGAACTCGGAGCTCTCGGGGACCCCGTCCCCTCGGCTCCCAGAGTCCGGAAGGTCACCTTGAGGCACCTCCGAGACTGTCCCCCCTTGATACGGTGCCTCTTGAGATAGCACATGGCGTCGTCGGCTGGATGAGGGGAGGTGGCGGTCGGGACTTGATCGCTATCCATGTCCGACGAGCCCAGGGAGCCGTCCGAGGATACCTCGATATTGGCTCGGGGCGGCCTGCACAATTAAGTTCGGCGTTAGGGAAAGCAATGCGACAAAGGAATCCTATGGGTTACTTTGGTATACGAATACTTACGATCTCCCCTAGGGCTTCGCCCTGGGCAACCACTCGTCTTCACTTCCATTGGCGGCGGTGGAGCTATCCGGAAGGAGAGTCCTTCCCTTCTTGGACCCTCCGGCCTCCCCAGTTGGGGCGGCCTTCCTTTTCTTACCTCCCCCAGTCGGTGGGGGAGCCTCTTCTTCCTCTTCCTCATCTTCGGGGGAAGAGTGCACCGCAGAGTCATCGGACGGTGAGTCCGACGACGCCTGGCGTCGGGAACTCTTTCGAGCTCCCTTGGCCTTCTTGGTCTTCTCCGGCACCTTATAAGGGGCCGGAGTCAGCATCTTCGTCAGAAGAGCGTCAGCGGGGCCTTCGGGCAAGGAAGTCGGACAGTCGATCTGTCCGGACATCTTCTGCCAGTCCTATCAAAATTATGGGAGTTTAGATCCCGCATAGAGTCAATCTATATAAAAATAAGTATCCTGTGAAAGGTAAAACAACTTACCGCATTGGCGTGGCGCTTCACGCTGAATCCACGATCCTCGGTAATGGGGGGAGGGATCTCGGCGCTCTTGAACAGCACCCTCCAGGCATCTTCATGAGTCGTATCGAAGAGCCTGTTCAGAGTTTGATGCTGCACCGGATTGAACTCCCATAAGGTAAACTCCCGTTGTTGGCACGAGAGTATCCGGCGGACGAGCATAACCTGGACTATGTTGACAAGCTTGAGCTTCTTGTCCACCATGTTCTGAATACATGACTGGAGTCCGGTCAGCTCTTTTGAATTACCCCAGGACAGGCCCTTCTCTTTCAGGAGGTAAGCCGCATGGGGATGCCAGATCGGAACTTGGGGGCCGCTACCCATGCGGGGTCGCGCGGCTCGGTGATATAGAACCACCCCGATTGCCACCCCTTTATGGTATCCATGAAGGTTCCCTCGAGCCATGTGATGTTGGGCATCTTGCCCACCATGGCACCTCCGCACTCCGCCTGGCGGCCGCTCACTACCTTCGGCTTGACATTGAAGGTCTTCAGCCATAAGCCGAAGTGGGGCTTGATGCCGAGGAAGGCCTCGCACACGACGATAAACGCCAAGATGTTGAGGATGAAGTTCGGGGCCAGATCATGGAAATCCAGGCCGTAATAAAACATGAGTCCCCGGACCATGGGATGGAGAGGGAACCCCAGTTCGCAGAGGAAATGGGTGAGGAATACCACCCTCTCATGAGGCTTGGGGGTGGGGATGAGTTGTCCCTCATCAGGGAGCCGGTGCGCAATGTCGTCGTGCAGGTATCTGGCTCTCCTCAGTTTCTTGACGTCTCCCTCCATGACAGAGGAGACCATCCACTTGCCTCCCGCTTCGGACATGGTTGGAGAAGGTTGAGATGGCAGTGAGAGCTTGGGCGCTAGAGCTCGAATGTGCGGGAGCGGATGAGCAGAGGAGGAAGAAGGCGTGGATAGAAAGGTGAATCCTTATCCCTTTATAAGGGCGGACAAAATTAAGCGTCCCCACTTGCCTGGTAAAACTCGCTTATCCCCCAAGCGCCGCAATTGATGGCGCGGTTGGGTTACCCACGCCCGTATTGATGAGAATCCCGTAATAAGGGGACACGATCTCTTCTTTGACAAGACGTGTCGAAAAACTGCCTCGCGTTGTGTGCGGGGCTGGTTAAAAGAAATGGTTCGAATAATCACCGGGCCATGACGTAACGTCATGCTGCCGAAACAAGCTAGCAAACTAGATCTGCGAAAACATTATTCTCTCTACGGTGGAATGTGGAACTTATTTTGCAGGGTCGGACACTATCCTCGTATTCAAATTCTTCTGTGATGTATTCGGAGAAGGAACCCGTCTTGCAATGCCGAAGACAACTGCGCGCCGGACTCATCGTCATTGAAGCCTGGTTCAGGAGCTACTGTGGGAGTCCTGGATTAGGGGGTCTCCGGACAGCCGGACTATCTCCATTGGCCGGATTGTTAGACTATGAAGATACAAGATTGAAGACTTCGTCTCGTGTCCGGATGGGACTCTTCTTGGCGTGGAAGGCAAGCTAGGCAATACGTATATGGATATCTCCTTTGTAACCGACCTTGTGTAACCCTAACCCTCTCTGGTGTCTATATAAACCGAAGGGTTTTAGTCCGTAGGACAACAATCACAACATACAATCATACCATAGGCTAGCTTCTAGGGTTTAGCCTCTCTGATCTCGTGGTAGATCTACTCTTGTACTACCCATATCATCAATATTAATCAAGCAGGACGTAGGGTTTTACCTCCATCCAGAGGGCCCGAACCTGGGTAAAACTTCGTGTCCCCTGCCTCCTGTTACCATCCGGCCTAGACGCACAGTTCGGGACCCCCTACCCAAGATCCGCCGGTTTTGACACCGACAACGGCGGTAGCATTCTAAGATGATCTCTCACAAAAAAAATCAATGTACAAGTGTTCTCCCTGAGTATGCACCGTTGCTACAGTTCGTCGTGCCGAGACACCACGTGATGATCGGGTGTGATAAGCTCTACATTCACATACAATGGGTGCAAGCCAGTTTTGCACATGCAGAATACTCGGGTTAAACTTGACGAGCCTAGCATATGCAGATATGGCCTCGGAACACTGAGGCTGAAAGGTCCAGCGTGAATCATATAGTAGATATGATCAACATAATGATATTCACCATTGAAAACTACTCCATCTCACGTGATGATGAGACATGGTTTAGTTGATATGGATCACGTGATCACTTATATGATTAGAGGGATGTCTATCTAAGTGGGAGTTCTTAAGTAATATGATTAATTGAACTTCAATTTATCATGAACTTAGTACCTGATAGTATTTTGCATTTCTATGTTGTTGTAGATAAATGGCCCGTGCTACTGTTCCATTGAATTTTAATGCGTTCCTAGAGAAAGCTAAGTTGAAAGATGATGGTAGCAACTATACGAACTGGGTCCGTAACTTGAGGATTATCCTCATTGCTGCACAGAAGAATTACGTCCTGGAAGCACCGCTAGGTGCCAAACCCGCTACAGGAGCAACCCCTGATGTTATGTACGTCTGGTAGAGCAAAGCTGATGACTACTTGATAATTCAATGTGCCATGCTTTATGGCTTAGAACCGGAACTTCAACGATGTTTTGAACGTCATGGAGCGTATGAGATGTTCCAGGAGTTGAAGTTAATATTTCAAGCAAATGCCCGGATTGAGAGATTTGAAGTCTCCAATAAGTTCTACAACTACAAAATGGAGGAGAATAGTTCTGTCAGTGAGAACATACTCAGAATGTCTGGGTACCACAATCACTTGACTCAACTGGGAGTTAATCTTCCGGTTGGTAGTGTCATTGATAGAGTTCTTCAATCACTACCACCAAGCTACAAAAGCTTCGTGATGAACTATAATATGCAAGGGATGGATAAGACTATTCCCGAGCTCTTCGCGATGCTAAAGGCTGCGGAAGTAGAAATCAAGAAGGAGCATCAAGTGTTGATGGTCAACAAGACCACCAGTTTCAAGAAGAACGGCAATGGTAAAAAGGGAAACTTCAAGAAGAACGGCAAGTAGGTTGCTGCTCAAGTGAAGAAGCCGAAGTCTGGACCTAAGCCTGAGACTGAGTGCTTCTACTGCAAAGGGACTGGTCACTGGAAGCGAAACTGCCCCAAGTATTTGGCGAAAAAGAAGGATGGCGAAGTGAAAGGAATATTTGATATACATGTTATTGATGTGTACCTTACTAATGCTCGCAGTAGCGCCTGGGTATTTGATACTGGTTCTGTTGCTAATATTTGCAACTCGAATCAGGGGCTACGGATTAAGCGAAGATCGCCTAAGGACGAGGTGACGATGCGCGTGGGAAATGGTTCCAAAGTCAATGTGATCGCCATCGGCACGCTACCTGTACATCTACCTTCGGGATTAGTTTTAGACCTGAATAATTGTTATTTGGTGCCAGCGTTAAGCATGAACATTATATCTCAATCTTGTTTAATGCGAGACGGTTATTCATTTAAATCAGAGAATAATGGTTGTTCTATTTTTATGAGTAATATCTTTTATGGTCATGCACCCTTGATGAGTGGTCTATTTTTACTTAATCTTGATAGTAGTGATACACATATTCATATATTGAAGCCAAAAGATATAAGTTTAATAATGATAGTGCAACTTATTTGTGGGACTGTCGTTTAGGTCTTATTGGTGTAAAGCGCATGAAGAAAATCCATACCAATCGGCTTTTGGAATCAACGGATTATGAATCACTTGATGCTTGCAAACCATGCCTCATGGGCAAGATGACTAAGACTCCGTTCTCCGGAACAACGGAGCGAGCAATAGACTTGTTGGAAATAATACATACTGATGTATCTGGTCCGATGAGTGTTGATGCTCGCGGTGGGTATCCTTATTTTCAAACCTTCATAGATGATTTGAGCAGATATGGGTATATCTACTTGATGAAACATAAGTCTCAAACATTTGAAAAGTTCAAAGAATTTCAGAGTGGAGTGGAAAATCATCATAACAAGGAAATAAAGTTTCTATGATCTGATCAGGGAGGAGAATATTTGAGTTATGAGTTTGGTCTTCATTTGAAACAATGCGAAATAGTTTTGCAACTCACACCACCCCGAACACCACAGTGTAAAGGTGTGTCCGAACATCGTAATCGTACTTTATTAGATATGGTGCGATCTATGATGTCTCTTACTGATTTACCGCTATCGTTTTGGGGTTATGCTTTCGAGACGGCTGCATTCATGTTAAATAGGGCACCATCTAAATCCATTGAGACGACACCATATGAACTGTTGTTTGGCAAGAAACCCAAGTTGTCGTTTCTTAAAGTTTGGGGCTGTGATGCTTATGTGAAAAAGCTTCAACCTGATAAGCTCGAACCCAAATCAGAGAAATGTGTCTTCATAGGATACCCAAAGGAGACTGTTGGGTACACCTTCTATCACATATCCAAAGGCAAGATATTCGTTGCTAAGAATGGATCCTTTCTAGAGAAGGAGTTTCTCTCGAAAGAAGTGAGTGGGAGGAAAGTAGAACTTGATGAGGTAACTGTACCTGCTCCCTTATTGGAAAGTAGTTTATCACATAAATCAGTTTCAGTGATTCCTACACCAATTAGTGAGGAAGCTAATGATCATGAAACTTCTGATCAAGTTACTACCAAACCTCATAGGTCAACCAGAGTAAGATCTGCACTAGAGTGGTACGGTAATCCTATTCTGGAGGTCATGTTACTTGACCATGGCGAACCTACAAACTATGAGGAAGCAATGATGAGCCCAATTCCACGAAATGGCTTAAGGCCATGAAATCTGAGATGGGATCCATGTATGAGAACAAAGTGTGGACTTTGATTGACTTGCCCGATGCTCGGCAAGCCATAGAGAATAAATGGATCTTCAAGAAGACTGACGCTAACGGTAATGTTACTATCTACAAAGCTCGACCTGTTGCGAAAGGTTTTTGACAAGTTCAAGGAGTTGACTATGATGAGACCTTCTCACCCGTAGCGATGCTTAAGTCTGTCCGAATCATGTTAGCAATTGCCGCATTTTATGATTATGAAATTTGGAAAATGCATGTCAAAACTGAATTCCTTAATGGATATCTTAAAGAAGAGTTGTATATGATGCAACCAGAAGGTTTTGTCGATCCAAAAGGTGCCAACAAAGTGTGCAAGCTCCATCGATCCATTTATGGACTGGTGCAAGCATCTCAGAGTTAGAATATACGCTTTGATAGTGTGATCAAAGCATGTGGTTTTATACAGACTTTTGGAGAAGCCTGTATTTACAAAAAAAGTGAGTGGGAGCTCTGTAGCATTTCTAATATTATATGTAGATGACATATTGTTGATTGGAAATGATACTGAATTTCTAAATAGCATAAAAGGATACTTGAATAAGAATTTTCAATGAAAGACCTCGGTGAAGCTGCTTATATATTGGGCATCAAGATCTATAGAGATAGATCAAGATGCTTAATCGGACTTTCACAAAGCACATACCTTGATAAAGTTTTGAAGAAGTTCAAAATAAATCAAGCAAAGAAAGGGTTCTTGCCTGTGTTACAAGGTGTGAAGTTGAGTCGGACTCAATGCCCAACCACTGAAGAAGATAGAGAGAAAATGAAAGTCATTCCCTATGCTTCAGCCATAGGTTCTATCATGTATGCAATGCTATGTACCAGACCTGATGTGTGCCTTGCTATTAGTTTAGCAGGGAGGTACCAAAGTAATCCAGGAGTGGATCACTGGATAGCGGTCAAGAACATCTTGAAATACCTGAAAAGGACTAAGGATATGTCTCTCGTTTATGGAGGTGACAAAGAGCTTGTCGTAAATGGTTACGTCGATGCAAGCTTTGATATTGATCCAGATGACTCTGAGTCACGAACTGGATACGTATTTTTATTAAACGGAGGACTTGTAAGTTGGTGCAGTTCCAAGCAGAGCATCATGGCGGGAACTACGTGCGAAGCGGAGTACATAGCTGCTTCGGAAGCAGCAAATGAAGGAGTCTGGATGAAGGAGTTCATATCCGATCTAGGTGTCATACCTAGTACATCGGGTCCAATGTAAATCTTTTGTGACAATACTGGTGCAATTTCCTTGGCAAAGGAATCCAAATTTCACAAGAGAACCAAGCACATCAAGAGTCTCTTCAATTCCATCCGCGATCAAGTCAAGGAAGGAGACATAGAGATTTGCAAAATACATACGGATCTGAATGTTGCAGACCTATTAACTAAGCCTCTCTCACGAGAAAAACATGATCAGCACCAAGACTCCATGGATGTTAGAATCATTATAATGTAATCTAGATTGTTGACTCTAGTGCAAGTGGGAGACTGAAGGAAATATTCCCTAGAGGCAATAATAAAGTTGTTATTTATATTTCCTTATATCATGATGAATGTTTATTATTCATGCTAGAATTGTATAAACCGGAAACTTAGTATATGTGTGAATACATAGACAAACAAAGTGTCACTAGTATGCCTCTACTTGACTAGCTCGTTAATCAAAGATGGTTAAGTTTCCTAACCATAGACATGAGTTGTCATTTGATAAACGGGATCACATCATTAGAGAATGATGTGATTGACATGACCCATCCGTTAGCTTAGCACTATGATCGTTTAGTTTATTGCTATCGCTTTCTTCATGACTTATACATGTTCCTATATATGACTATGAGATTATGCAACTCCCGAATCTTGGAGGAACACTTAGTGTGCTATCAAACGTCACAATGTAACTGCGTGATTATAAAGATGCTCTACTAGTGTCTCCGATGGTGTTTGTTGAGTTGGCATAGATCGAGATTAGGATTTGTCACTCTGATTGTCAGAGAGGTATCTCTGGGCCCTCTCGGTAATGCACATCACTATAAGCCTTGCAAGCAATGTGACTAATGAGTTAGTTGCGGGATGTTGCATTACGGAATGAGTAAAGAGACTTGCCGGTAACGAGATTGAACTAGGTATGATGATATCGACGATCGAATCTTGGGCAAGTAACATACCGTTGACAAAGGGAACGTATGTTGTTATGCGGTTTGACCGATAAAGATCTTCTTAGAATATGTAGGAACCAATATGAGCATCCAGGTTCCGCTATTGGTTATTGACCGGAGATGAGTCTCGGTCATGTCTACATAGTTCTCGAACCCATAGGGTCCGCACGCTTAACGTTCGATGACGATGTGTATTGTGAGTTGTGTGATTTGATGTACCGAAGGTTGTTCAGAGTCCAGGATGTGATCACAGACACGACGAGGAGTCTCAAAATGGTCGAGACATAAAGATTGATATATTGAAGGTTATGTTTGTGTTGGGGAACGTAGTAATTTCAAAAAAAATCCTACGCACACGCAAGATCATGGTGATGCATAGCAACGAGAGGGGAGAGTGTCGTCCACGTACCATCGTAGACCGTAAGCGGAAGCATTATGAGAACGCGGTTGATGTAGTCGTACGTCTTCACGATCCGATCGATCCGAGTACCAAACGTACGGCACCTCCGAGTTCAGCACACGTTCAGCTCGGTGACGTCCCACGAACTCCGATCCAGCAGAGCTTAGAGGGAGAGTTTCGTCAGCGCGACGGCATGATGACGGTGATGATGATGCTACTGATGCAGGGCTTCGCCTAAGCACCGCTACGATATGACCAAGGTGGATTATGGTGGAGGGTGGCACCGCACACGGCTAAAAGATCAACTGGTCAACTTGTGTGTCTTGGGGTGCCCCCTGCCACCGTATATAAAGGAGCAAGGGGCAGGCCGGCCAGCCCTAGCAGGGCGCGCCAGGAGGAGTCCTACTCCCACCGGGAGTAGGATCCCCCCCACCTTTCCTAGTTGGACTAGGAGAGAAGGAAGGGGGAGAGAGGAAGGAAGGAAAGGGGGGCGCCACCCCCCCCCCCTCATAGTCCAATTCGGACCAAAGGGAGAGTGGGCGCGCGGCCTGCCCTGGTCTCCTCTCTCTCCACTATGGCCCAATAAGGCCCATACCTTTACCGGGGGGTTCCGGTAACCTCCCGGTACTCCGGTAAAATCCCGATTTCACCCGGAACTATTCTGATGTCCAAATATAGGCTTCCAATATATCGATCTTTATGTCTCGACCATTTCGAGACTCCTCATCATGTCTGTGATCATATCCGGGACTCCGAACTACCTTCGGTACATCAAAACACATAAACTCATATTACCAATCGTCATTGAACTTTAAGCGTGCGGACCCTACGGGTTTGAGAACTATGTAGACATAACCGACACATGTCTCCGGTCAATAACCAATAGCGGAACCTGGATGCTCATATTGGCCCCTACATATTCTACGAAGATCTTTATCGGTCAAACTGCATAACGGTATACGTTGTTCCCTTTGTCATCGGTATGTTACTTGCCCGAGATTCGATCATCGGTATCTCAATACCTAGTTCAATCTCGTTATCGGCAAGTCTCTTTACTCGTTCCGTAATGCTACATCTCGTACCTAACTCATTAGCTACATTGCTTGCAAGGCTTATTGTGATGTGCATTACCGAGAGGGCCCAGAGATACCTCTCCGACAATCGGAGTGACAAATCCTAATCTCGATCTATTCCAACTCAACAAGTACCATCAGAGACACCTGTAGAGCACCTTTATAATCACCCAGTTACGTTGTGATGTTTGGTAGCACACAAAGTGTTCCTCCGGTACTCGGGAGTTGCATAATCTCATAGTCATAGGAACATGTATAAGTCATGAAGAAAGCAATAGCAACAAACTAAACGATCATCGTGCTAAGCTAACGGATGGGTCAAGTCAATCACATCATTCTCTAATGATGTGATCCCGTTAATCAAATGATAACTCATGTCTATGGTTAGGAAACATAACCATCATTGATTCAATGAGCTAGTCAAGTAGAGGCAAACTAGTGACACTCTGTTTGTCTATGTATTCACACATGTACTAAGTTTCCGTTTAATACAATTCTAGCATGAATAATAAACATTTATCATGATATACAGAAATATAAATAATAAACTTTATTATTGCCTCTAGGGCATATTTCCTTCAGTCTCCCAATTGCACTAGAGTCAATAATCTAGATTACACAGTAATGATTCTAACACCCATGGAGTCTTGGTTTTGATCATGTTTTGCTCGTGGGAGTGGCTTAGTCAACGGGTCTACAACATTTAGATCCGTATGTATCTTGCAAATCTCTATGTCTCCCTCCTTGACTTGATCGCGGATGGAATTGAAGCGTCTCTTGATGTGCTTGGTTCTTTTGTGAAATATGGATTCCTTTGCCAAGGCAATTGCACCAGTATTGTCACAAAAGATTTTCATTGGACCCGATGCACTAGGTATGACACCTAGATCGGATATGAACTCCTTCATCCAGACTCCTTCATTTGTTGTTTCCGAAGCAGCTATGTACTCCCCTTCACACGTAGATCCCGTCACGACGCTTTTCTTAGAACTGCACCAACTGACAGCTCCACCGTTCAATAAAAACATGTATCCGGTTTGTGACTTAGAGTCATCCGGATTAGTGTCAAAGCTTGCATCGACGTAACCATTTAAGACAAGCTCTTTGTCACCTCCATAAACAAGAAACATATCCTTAGTCCTTTTCAGGTATTTTAGGATGTTCTTGACCGATGTCCAGTGATCCACCCCTAGATTACTTTGGTACCTCCCTGCTAAACTAATAGCAAGGCACACATCAGGTCTGGTACAAAGCATTACATACATGATAGAGCCTATGGCTGAAGCATAGGGAACATCTTTCATTTTCTCTCTATCTTCTGCAGTGGTCGGGCATTCAGTCTGACTCAATTTAACACCTTGTAACACAGGCAAGAACCCTTTCTTTGCTTGATCCATTTTGAACGTCTTCAAAACTTTATCAAGGTATGTGCTTTGTGAAAGTCCAATTAAGCATCTTGATCTATCTCTATAGATCTTGATGCCCAATATATAAGCAGCTTCACCGAGGTCTTTCATTGAAAAACTCTTATTCCAGTATCCTTTCATGCTATCCAGAAATTCTATATCATTTCCAATCAATAATATGTCATCCACATATAATATTAGAAATGCTACAGAGCTCCCACTCACTTTCTTGTAAATACAGGCTTCTCCAAAAGTCTGTATAAAACCATATGCTTTGATCACACTATCAAAATGTTTATTCCAACTCCGAGATGCTTGCACCAGTCCATAGATGGATCGCTGGAGTTTGCACACTTTGTTAGTACCCTTTGGATCGATAAAACCTTCAGGTTGCATCATATACAACTCTTCTTCCAGAAATCCATTCAGGAATGCAGTCTTTACATCCATTTGCCAAATTTCATAATCATATAATGCGGCAATTGCTAACATGATTCAGACGGACTTAAGCATCGCTACGGGTGAGAAGGTCTCATCATAGTCAACCCCTTGAACTTGTCAAAAACCTTTCACAACAAGTCGAGCTTTGTAGACAGTAATATTAACATCACCGTCAGTCTTCTTCTTGAAGATCCATTTATTCTCGATGGCTTGCCGATCATCGGGAAATTCAACCAAACTTCACACTTTGTTCTCATACATGGATCCCATCTCAGATTTCATGGTCTCAAGCCATTTTGCGGAATCTGGGCTCATCATCGCTTCCTCATAGTTCGTAGGTTCGTCATGGTCAAGTAACATGACTTCCAGAACAGGATTACCGTACCACTCTGGTGTGGATCTTACTCTGGTTGACCTACGAGGTTCGGTAGTAACTTGATCCGAAGTTACATGATCTTCATCATTAGCTTCCTCACTAATTGGTGTAGGAGTCACAGGAACAGATTTCTGTGATGAGCTACTTTCCAATAAGGGAGTAGGTACAGTTACCTCATCAAGTTCTACTTTCCTCCTACTCACTTCTTTCGAGAGAAGCTCCTTCTCTAGAAAGGATCCATTCTTAGCAACGAATGTCTTGCCTTCGGATCTGTGATAGAAGGTGTACCCAACAGTCTCCTTTGGGTATCCTATGAAGACACATTTCTCCGATTTGGGTTCGAGCTTATCAGGTTGAAGCTTTTTCACATAAGCATCGCAGCCCCAAAATTTAAGAAACGGCAACTTTGGTTTCTTGCCAAACCACAGTTCATAAGGCGTCGTCTCAACGGATTTAGATGGTGCCCTATTTAACGTGAATGCAACCGTCTCTAAATCATAACCCCAAAACGATAGCGGTAAATCAGTAAGAGATATCATAGATCGTACCATATCTAGTAAAGTACGATTACGACGTTCGGACACACCATTACGTTGTGGTGTTCCGAGTGGCGTGAGTTGCGAAACTATTCCGCACTGTTTAAAATGAAGACCAAACTCGTAACTCAAATATTCTCCTCCACGATCAGATCGTATAAACTTTATTTTCTTGTTACGATGATTTTCCACTTCACTTTGAAATTCTTTGAACTTTTCAAATGTTTCAGACTTATGTTTCATCAAGTAGATATACCCATATCTGCTCAAATCATCTGTAAAGGGGAGAAAATAACGATACCCGCCGTGAGCCTCAACATTCATTGGACCACATACATCAGTATGTATGATTTCCAACAAATCGGTTGCTCGCTCCATAGTTCCTGAGAACGGTGTTTTAGTCATCTTGCCCATGAGGCTTGGTTCGCAAGTACCAAGTGATTCATAATCAAGTGATTCCAAAAGTCCATCAGAATGGAGTTTCTTCATGCGCTTTACACCAATATGACCTAAACGGCAGTGCCACAAATAAGTTGCACTATCATTATCAACTCTGCATCTTTTAGCTTCAATATTATGAATATGTGTATCATTACTATCGAGATTCGTCAAAAATAGACCACTATTCAAGTGTGCATGACCATAAAAGATATTACTCATATAAATAGAACAACCACTATTCTCAGATTTAAATGAATAACCGTCTCGCATCAAACAAGATCCGGATATAATGTTCATGCTTAACGTTGGCACCAAATAACAATTATTCAGGTCTAAAATTAATCTCGAAGGTAGATGTAGAGGTAGTGTGCCGACCGCGATCACATCGACTTTGGAACCATTTCCCATGCGCATCGTCACCTCGTCCTTAGCCAATCTTTGCTTAATCCGTAGCCCCTGTTTCGAGTTGCAAATATTAGTAACAGAACCAGTATCAAATACCCAGGTGCCACTGCGAGCATTAGTAAGGTACACATCAATAACATGTATATCACATATACCTTTGTTCACCTTGCCATCCTTCTTATCCGCCAAATACTTGGGGCAGTTCCGCTTCCAGTGACCAGTCCCTTTGTAGTAGAAGCACTCAGTCTCAGGTTTAGGTCCAGACTTGGGCTTCTTCACTTGAGTAGAAACTTGCTTGCCGTTCTTCTTGAAGTTCCCCTTCTTCCCTTTACCCTTTTTCTTGAAACTGATGGTCTTGTTGACCATCAACACTTGATGCTCCTTCTTGATTTCTACCTCCGCAGCCTTTAGCATTACGAAGAGCTCGGGAATTGTCTTATCCATCCCTTATATATTATAGTTCATCACGAAGCTCTTGTAGCTTGGTGGCAATGATTGAAGAATTCTGTCAATGACACTATCATCCGGAAGATTAACTCCCAGTTGAATCAAGTGATTGTTATACCCAGACATTTTGAGTATATGCTCACTGACAGAACTATTCTCTTCCATCTTGCAGCTGTAGAACTTATTGGAGACTTCATATCTCTCAATCCGGGCATTTGCTTGCAATATTAACTTCAACTCCTGGAACATCTCATATGCTCCATGACGTTCAAAACGTCGTTGAAGTCCCGATTCTAAGCCGTAAAGCATGGCACACTGAACTATCGAGTTGTCATCAGCTTTGCTCTGCCAGACGTTCATAACATCTGGCCTTGCTCCTGCAGCGGGTTTGGCACCTAGCGGTGCTTCTAGGACGTAATTCTTCTATGCAGCAATGAGGATAATCCTCAAGTTACGGACATTAAAATTCAACGGAACAACAGCACGGGCCATCTATCTACAACAACATAGACATGCGAAATACTATCAGGTACTAAGTTCATGATAAATTGAAGTTCAATTAGTAATATTACTTAAGAACTCCCACTTAGACAGACATCCCTCTAATCATCTAAGTGATCACGTGATCCATATCAACTAAACCATGTCCGATCATCACGTGAGATGGAGTAGTTTTCAATGGTGAACATCACTATGTTGATCATATCTACTATATGATTCACGCTCGACCTTTGGGTCTCAGTGTTCCGAGGCCATATCTGCATATGCTAGGCCCGTCAACTTTAACCCGAGTATTCTGCGTGTGCAAAACTGGCTTGCACCCGTTGTATGTGAACGTAGAGCTTATCACACTCGATCATCACGTGGTGTCTCGGCACGACGAACTTTCGCAACGGTGCATACTCCGAGAGAACACTTATACCTTGAAATTTAGTGAGCGGTCATCTTATAATGCTACCGTCGATCTAAGCAAAATAAGATTCATAAAAGATAAACATCATATGCAATCAAAATAAGTGATATGATATGGTCATCATCATCTTGTGCCTTTGATCTCCATCTCCAAAGTACCGTCATGATCACCATCGTCATCGACTTGACACCTTGATCTCCATCGAAGCATCATTGTCGTCACGCCAACTATTGCATCCATGACTATCGCCACCACTTAGTGATAAAGTAAAGCAATTACATGGCGATTGCATTTCATACAATAAAGCGACAACCATATGGCTCCTGCCAGTTGCGGATAACTGTGTTACAAAACATGATCATCTCATACAATAAAATTTAGCATCATATCTTGACCATATCACATCACAACATGCCCTGCAAAAACAAGTTATACGTCCTCTACTTTGTTGTTGCAAGTTTTACATGGCTGCTACGGGCTGAGCAAGAACCGTTCTTACCTACGCATCAAAAACCACAAGCAGTATAGTGATTTTTGATCTTCAGAAAGAAACCTGTTCATTGAATCCGATTCAACTAAAGCTGGAGAAACGGACACCCACTAGCCACCTTTGTGTGAAGCACGTTGGTAGAACCAGTCTCACGTAAGCGTATGGTCTTGGCCGCTTCATCCAACAATGCCGCTGAATCAAGAATCAACTAGTGATGGCAAGCAATATGTATATACCCATGCCCACAACTCCTTTGTGTTCTACTCATGCATATAACATCTACGCATAAACCTGGCTCGGATGCCATTGTTGGGGAACATAGTAATTTCAAAAAAAACTACACACACGCAAGATCATGGTGATGCATAGCAACAAGAGGGGAGAGTGTTGTCCACGTACCCTCGTAGACCGTAAGCAGAAGCGCTATGAGAACGCGGTTGATGTAGTCGTACGTCTTCATGATCCGACCAATCCAATTATCGAACGTACGGCACCTCCGAGTTCAGCACATGTTCAGCTCGATGACCATTTCGAGACTCCTCGTCATGTCCGTGATCATATCCGGGACTCCGAACTACCTTCGGTACATCAAAACACATAAACTCATATTACCGATCGTCACCGAACTTTAAGTGTGCGGACCCTACAGGTTCGAGAACTATGTAGACATGACCGAGACATGTCTCCGGTCAATAACCAATAGCGGAACCTGGATGCTCATATTGGCTCCTAGATATTCTACGAAGATCTTTATCGGTCAAACCGCATAACGGTATACATTGTTCCATTTGTCATCGATATGTTACTTACCCGAGATTCGATCGTCGGTATCTCAATACCTAGTTCAATCTCGTTACCGGAAAGTCTCTTTACTCGTTCCGTAATGCTACATCCCGTAACTAACTCATTAGCTACATTGCTTGTGAGGCTTATTGTGATGTGCATTACCGAGAGGGCCCAGAGATACCTCTCCGACAATCGGAGTGACAAATCCTAATCTCGATCTATGCCAACTCAACAAGTACCATCGGAGACACCTGTAGAGCACATTTATAATCATCCAGTTACGTTGTGACGTTTGGTAGCACACAAAGTTTTCCTCCGGTACTCGGGAGTTGCATAATCTCATAGTCATAGGAACATGTATAAGTCATGAAGAAAGCAATAGAAACAAACTAAATGATCATCGTGCTAAGCTAACGGATGGGTCAAGTCAATCACATCATTCTCTAATGATGTGATCCCGTTAATCGAATGACAACTCATGTCTATCGTTAGGAAACATAACCATCATTGATTCAACGAGCTAGTCAAGTAGAGGCAAACTAGTGACACTCTATTTGTCCATGTATTCACACATGTACTAAGTTTTCGGTTGATACAATTCTAGCATGAATAATAAACATATATCATGATATAAGGAAATATAAATAACAACTTTATTATTGCCTCTAGGGCATATTTCCTTCAGTTTGGACACCAGAAAGTTTTTGGATAAGTTCGGGCATTTTCCGGAGTACCAGGGGGTTATCGGAACCCCCCGGGGGGTTAATGGGCCTTCATGGGCTTTAGTGGAGGGGCGCCCCCCCAAGCCCCATCCGAATTGGGGAGGGGGTCGGGCCCCCTTTCCTTCTCCCTGTCTTTCCTTTCCTTCCCCTCCTAGTTGGACTAGGAAAGGGGGGAACCTACTCCTAGTAGGAATAGGATTCGCCCCCTTGGGGCGCACCCCATGAGGCCGGTCGGGCCCCTCCTCCACTCCTTTATATACGGGGGAGAGGGGCACCCCATGGACACACAAGTTGATCTCTTAGCCGTGTGTCGTGCCCCCCTCCATAGTTTTCCACCTCGGTCATATTGGCGTAGTGCTTAGGCGAAGCCCTGCGTCGGTAACTTCATCATCACTGTCAACACGCCGTCGTGCTGATGAAACTCTCCCTCGACCTCAGCTGGATCTAGAGTTCGAGGGACGTCACCGAGCTGAACGTGTGCAGATCGCGGAGGTGCCGTGCGTTCGATACTTGATCGGTTGGATCGCGAAGATGTTCAACTACATCAACCGTGTTACTTCATGCTTCCGCTTTCGGTCTACGAGGGTATGTGGACACACTCTCCCCGCTCATTGCTATGCTTCTCCTAGATAGATCTTGCATGATCGTAGGAAAATTTTTGAAATACTATGTTCCTCAATAGGTGGGCGAGGTAGCGAGAGGGACGGTGCAGGAGAGCCTGCAGCGGCGTTAACGAGCTCGGCAATGCGGTCTAGCCAATCGTCGTAGAGGTCGTCGACCGGGCGGTAACGCAGGAGCTCACGTGCCATGAGCAGCGCGTCCTGCGCTTCCATGGGCGCGCGATGAGCGTGGGACGATGAGCCGGCCGGAGTCAGCGACGGGGTGGCGGTGCGTCCGTCCCACCGCACGAAGGGGTGCAACGATGAAGCCTGCTGCACGTTTCTGACCGGGCCGGTGGCAGCGTTGGTAGAGGGCGATGGAGAACGGCGCAGAGGTCTGCCAACGGGCGCCGTCTGAGTGACGCGAGTGGCAAGGGCGGCCTGGTGCTCAGCATGGGCTCAGCGAGCGTCAGCCATGGATGCGGCGGAGTAGTGGTGCGTCGATCGACAGAAGAAAGGCTTCAGCGCACCCCTACCCGGCGCGCCAAATGTCAGATTCTGGGTTCCGTCAAACCCTTGAGGTTCGAACACTGGGGTGTGCATGAAGATCTCTCTCTCTCTCTCCCTAGCTTGCTCGCACAACGATCTCTAGGCCTAACTCCACGAACCCAAAGAACAAGAGACACGGGGGTTTATACTGGTTCGGGCCACCGTTGTGGTGTAATACTCTACTCCAGTGTGGTGTGGTGGATTGCCTCGCAGGCTGAGGATTAACTAGTACAGGGTAAGAACAGACTCCTGAGGAGAGGTGTTCTTGAGCTCGGTGAGCTGGTGTGTGTAAGGGACATCCGAATGATTCATCCCCGATCCGTTGCCTCCTATGGTGGTAGCTAGTCCTATTTATAGATGCCTTGGTCCTCTTCCCAAATGTTAAGCGGGAAGGGATCCCAGAACGGCCAAGTTTGAAGGGAGACAACTAATACAGGATATCCTGACAAAAGGTGGTCTTCGCCTGCCAGAGGCTCTGGTGGTGATGCAGCTATGGGCTCTGCGATGACCTCCGTCCTGCCGTCCTGCTGGTCTTGGTCTCGTTGCACCGATATGGAAACCTTTTCCTGATGCCTCGGGACTCCTCGCCTGCGCTTGCCCCTTTAGCACCAAAGAGGAAACGGGTACTCTGCGCCCGCTGGCGCCCGCCTGGCCTTGGTCGTCACGGCTCATGTCACGTGAACCTCGCGAGGTGCCCCTCGCATAGATATCTCCGCTCCTCGGGAGTCAGCCTAGTGAGGCCGCCCCGTAGGAGGTCTTGGTGTCGTCCGCCTCGCGAGGCTTGGCCCCTCGCGAGGGTCTTGAGTGATTGCTACTGAAGATGGGTCGTACCAAGCCGTTGGTGGAGCCACGCCCTGGGCCGCAGGTAGGCAAGTCTGGGTACCCCCATTCCCAGGACGCCAACATATTCCCAGGCCTATTATTCACAGGCTTAATAAGCCTGGGAATAGTTTGGGCTCAAACTTAAGTTTTAGTTTGGTTTTCCTAGTGGGTTGTTTGGATTGGTTTAAATGGTCTGGAGTCGTAATGTAATCCGGTCTGGTTTGGATTTAACAATTATTGGATTGGATTGGATTGGTTTGGACACAGACCAAGCAGTCTCAAAATCGTTTCGATCTTGTACTCTAAATCAGCTATCAGAGTCTACGAACTGCATGCAGACCAGCGTCTCTAAAAAAATACGTAAGAGACCAGCGCATACAAACCAGCGTCGTCGTTGCTACTGGAGTTCCGACCGCCGCGTTTCCCTCCCTCGGCCTCATGGTCTAGCGGCAGCGCACCCCCGCCCCACCCTCTCCTTCTCTTTGACCCACTTGGCAGAGGTGGCGACATTAAGCCATGTCCTTCTCTTTGACCCGTGCCTCGGTCCATTAGCTTCATGCTAACAACGCAACAGCTTGTCAATGGTTTCAAACTACGGATTTAATCCAAAAGCGTGGAACGGTTTGGATTGGTTTGGATGGGAAAGACACTTGGCTTGGTTCAGTCTAGGATCTGTACTTCAATATTTGGATTGGATTGGATTGGTTGTTGGAAGGAAAGTCGAGTGGTTTGGGCTGGTTTTAATTTGAATTTGAAACGATTCACGGGCTTAATAAGCCTGGGAATAGTTTGGGCTCAAACTTAAGTTTTAGTTTGGTTTTCCTAGTGGGTTGTTTTGGATTGGTTTAAATGGTCTGGAGCCGTAATGTAATCTGGTATGGTTTGGATTTTAACAGTTATTGGACTGGATTGGATTGGTTTGGACACAGACCAAGCAGTCTCAAAATCGTTTCGATCTTGTACTCTAAATCAGCTATCAGAGTCTACGAACTGCATACAGACCAGCGTCTCTAAAAAAAGACGTATGAGACCAGCGCATACAGACCAGCATCGTCGTTGCTACCGGAGTTCCGGCCGCCGCATTTCCCTCCTTCGGCCTCATGGTCTAGCGGCAGCACACCCCCACCCCCACCCTCTCCTTCTCTTTGACCCACTTAGCAGAGGCGGTGACATTAAGCCATGTCCTTCTCTTTGACCCGTGCCTCTGTCCATTAGCTTCATGCTAACAACGCAGCAGCTTGTCAACGGTTTCAAACTACGGATTTAATCCAAAAACGTGGAACGGTTTAGATTGGTTTGGATGGGAAAGACACTTGGCTTGGTTCAGTCTAGATTCTGTACTTCAATATTTGGATTGGATTGGATTGGTTGTTGGAAGGAAAGTCGAGTGGTTTGGGCTGGTTTTAATTTGGATTTGAAACTATTCACAAGCTTAATTGCAGACACTTATCTAACACAAAGTCTGTCAACGTGGCATTGTGCACGTCATTGTTGCGCGTCCAGTCAATGGTTTTGGTCAACTACTAGACCAGGGTACCCACACCATGACGTGCAACAAGTTTATGATACATTCTTGATGCAAAGAAATGATATGATGCGTGCCATAGAAATGCTACAGGGCAAGTTTACTCCACGAATTTGCTTGTTCTTTGGCTTCTGTAGCCACGTTATAAAATCCCCTTAGTGATGATTAGCAATGTCTTAGTGAAAATAACGCATGTCAGCCAAAAGGTCAACCATTAATTCTGTTGCTATTGGTGAGATACCAGACAAGGGCAGAACATGTGGAAAAAGAACTGCAAAACATGTTTGCTAAAAAAATGGCAAAATATGTCAATGTTCATCACATAAGCCATGCCACAAAAGGTGATTACAGATAGTCATCAAGCACTTGCGTGTTAGCATATACATTCTGGGAAATTCCGATCAATTTGAAATGGCATCAAATACATGATACATAATGCAGTGGCAGCGTAATAAAACATCAGAGATTACTTCACAAGCGGTGAAGTCAGAATGTATATGTCGATCTCATCCAACGTCGGGCGGTCGCGCAGCGTCAAGCTGTGTTCATTTGCCAGATGCAAGAGACAAATGAAATAGAGGTGTGGCGAGATTTCAGTCGTTGAAACATCTCTGTTACTGCATGGAAGATCATGCAGTACCTTCGTCAGGCACAGAGACGGTTCTATGTCATCTCTTTCCTGCAGGACCAATTACAATCAGGCTTAAGTAAATCATAGGACGGGAAGGGGAAATGGTTCTTACCAACAAAGTAAGGAAATCATAATACTAGTGAAGAATGTAAATATAATGTGTGCACATGGTGATGTTAATTGTTTACATGTAAACTTATTCTATTCCCCTGACAAAAATGTACATGTACTCAAACCTGTAAAGTAACAATGTTCTTTTAAGTCCATTT
Organism: Triticum aestivum; assembly: GCF_018294505.1. Taxonomy (NCBI): domain Eukaryota; kingdom Viridiplantae; phylum Streptophyta; class Magnoliopsida; order Poales; family Poaceae; genus Triticum; species Triticum aestivum. Next base: position 549,903,582 of record NC_057809.1, on the reverse strand, counting down.
AAATGCATGAGTGCACTATGCCACTACCGGAGTAGGTATGTAGATGCATATGAATATAGGTTCATAACTCCAGTTGCCCGTGCTGCTAATGAATATAAAGTCAAGTAGGAGGGTTGATTTTAAGTACTATACTATTATTAAAACCCTTGTTTTTTGTTTAAAGGTATCAATAAAACATGGGCAACGTATTAGGTATGTAGGTGCATATGAATGTAAGTACTACATAACTCCAGTTGCCTGTGTTGCAAATGATCCTTTTTTCAAATATTCCACGTTTGGTCACAACACAAATTCTTATGTTTTCTTAAATCAAACTAAGAATATATGGCACCCAAAAAATTGTCAAACCACAACAAATTTTGTTTTCTACGTCTAAAGGTATTTCTTTTCAGTCCCTCAAAGGTTGGACACACCCAACCCATAGCAATTTGCAACATTCCAGCGATGAGCAGTAAGCTATTGCTTATTGCAGACAAATAGAATATCCTTACAAATATATAATATGTATTACTATCAAATACGAAAACTCAGACCCAAAATGTCACCTTAGTCTAAGCAACTTGATTACCAGAAACTGTTTTGGACCAAGAAAGCCAGTAAATGGCAATAGCATGGTTGTTACTTGGTATATATTAGATTACAGTGGCCCCGTATGTAATATATCAAAATAATCCATCAAGATATGTAGCATTGCAATGAATAGGAAAAGTCATAATCATGACAAGCACTTCATCAAAAAAATTGAACAATTTATTGTGCTAAACAAGTAATTTTAAGAGGGGATGCCACAGCTAATCTACATAAAAAATGACAGTTAGACCTATATTTGATGATCGTACTTAGTAGTAACCAAAGCACGTGTATTACCAGATCAGCAGTCTTAGCAGATGTATGAATGTGATTCCAGAGCACTTCCTTTAAGGCATGAACATCGACTTGTTTCGATACCTTGTCATATTGTACATCAATCTTATTGACCTATGATTCAATCACAAAGAAAACAGGCATCAGCTCAGAACTGACCAACAGCCCAAAAGTAAATTGGTTATACCACAAAGAGTCATCAGCCTGGAACAATAAAAAACTATGTATATAACTGTTCGGGCTTAGCACTCTGCCCAAAGGCCAACAACTGTAGATTGGAGGAGCCCTCGGTAGTCGAGTATCGACTAACCCGATGTTGCACAGACATTATGTGGCATCATCAGTGTCAGAAACAGTAGTTCATAACAGGGTATAATGTGCAGAAGAGGGTCGATAGATATTGGCTGGCTTGAAAGCAAGATCAGATAATTGTAGGAAAAAATAAACCAGTGGTGATAGAAAAGACTTGGCATGGGAGGAGTCCGTAAAGAGGGATCTGAAGGACTGGAGTATCAGCAGAGAACTAGCCATGGACAGGGGTGTGTGGAAGCATGCTATCCATGTGCCAGAACCATGAGTTGGTTGCGAGATCTTATGGATTTCACCTCTAGCCTACCCCGACTTGTTTGGGACTAAAGGCTTTGTTGTTGTTGGTGGTGGTGGTGGTGGTGATAGGGAAAACTCTTTATGAGGAAAAGGTCAAAAGGACAATTATATTTCCTTGCATTCTACTAAATTACAAAGCATGCCCATGGACAGACTGAACTAGCCACTTAAGACTCAAACTTTATCCTGACAATCCATTTTAACCCAAATTCTTATGATAACATACTACCCAAACCAAAATACTAGCAATAGCATTGCAAAGGTACATGCCAGTACAATTAGGGCGGCTAAGAGTCAATCCTAGCTCGAGCCGAGTGCTAAGTTGTCGCTGTATCAGACATTTGATATTTCTTTTATTGTTTGATTTGTTTTGGGCTGTAATTGTTATACTGATGAACTCAGTGCGGTGTTTGTATGGTTGGGTGCCGGCTGTTTGGGGCTTTATATAAGCCTTTCGTGTAAAAACATCTAAGATTGTGCTTAGATCCTTTGAGAGACTTGAGAGCACTGAGGATTTTAGGTGCAATCAGCGCTTCAGCGCACCACACCTTTAGTTCAACATTCAAAAAGTTAAGGAAAACATCTATTTTTTTCCTACATGCATCTTCCATGAAATGAAAAAGCAGATCCAGATTCAATCCTCATACTGCGAAACAATAAAGAAAAGAATTGACTATGCATAGTACTCTCTCCTTATGATTATCTATGGCGCGTAAGCTTTTGGCAGAAAAATTAGCATACGGATGGTCGTTGCTGATCCTCAAATAATTCATAGTACTCCCTCCTGTAACAAACATGGTTGTCCGATCCATGAAAATAGCAAACAGGGTGGCTCTAGAGGAGAAATTGCGCGGGAAGAGCTAGGCGAGGTGGGCTCTGTCTAACCGCAACATAGAGTTCCAAATCTGGCTTTACTGTACGGGAGAGAATACCATGTGTTGGGAGCCAGAAGGTAGAGTTCCAAATCTGCCTTGCATTTTCAGATTTTTTAGAGAAGTTTATCTGCCTAAGATTTTGGGAAGGGGGGAGTACTAGATAGCACCAGAACATTGTTTCATTTCAGATTTGGAAATATTCACTGCTGAATTTGTCCCTTTTGATCTTTGATGTGTGGGTAAAATTTTGACATGAAATTGTATGGCATGTTTACATGCATGTCGTCTGAATGTTGTCAAGTCATTTCAGAGGTTTGCATACCATTATATGGTAAACTATAGAACTTGGTGCACAAGTCCACATAAGCGCCATAGTGCATACAACCCACTGCCTGACTTGGATCCTCAAACAATTCAAGTGAAATATGGAAATGGTATCTTGTAGCCATGGAGCAAATTTCCAACTGCTTATTTCAATATTGTTTGCTATACATGTCTTGACCTTGGATCAGTATATTACTGTAAACTTGTAACATAATATGGCAAAGACAATCATGAGCATTAAATACAGCCGGTGATAGTAATTTCTCGGTGGAGATTAAACCACTGTTTGACATTTAAGCCTACAATATTGTTCATTTGATGATTTTTCTGGCCACTGACATTCAGATGGACATAGAAAGATAAACATACAGGAGAACGTCCAAATATAAGTACATAGAGATGAATGTCTTGAAAGCAGAAGGGGCAGAGGATGCACCTGTCTTGGTTTGGCAATAAGATTTACTGGCTCTTCCACATCGCTAGCCGCATCCCCTTCATCAACATGATCATTGCCCAGGTTATCATCATCCCAAGGTCTGGATGGCATAAAGTCATCGCTGTTGTCCCTTGAATCATCTATAAGGAGGTCAAAGGCACCGTGGACCATTGTACCAGATAAATGATGTCAGAAAAAATAACAAAATCACATCAACAGAAATATAGGCAAATAGTACTCATGAAGGCATAACCTAGTATGAGCTGCAGGTTTTGTTTCACATTGCGGAGGATTCTGATAAATGGGATCATCTAGCCAGATTTTATCAAAATTATCATTTTCTTGACATTTTTTTTTACTTTTGAGGCTATTTTTCTGCAGCAGATTATAAAATAATTTCCTGGAAACAGGCTCTTCCAGAAATGCAGGGAAAGGCTGCATACAAAAGACAAAGTGGTCGGACCCTTCCCCGGACCCTGCGCAAGCGGGAGATACGTGCACCAGGATCTACCATTTTTTTAGATTACAAAAATCAACTGTAAGCTGAGACATGCTGCTAACAGAATGCTACCTAACATCAATGTTCATAACAGATTAAATCTTTCCCGGATTGTGTAAATAGAGCAATAAAGTCTTCAATCAAAACCAGCAAGTCCAGAAAGAAGTACAATAATGCAATGTGAATATATGATACACGAGGAACAACAATTTTAACTTGTAAAGACACATATAGTATAAATAGAAAGAAAAAAAAGTAAACCTATTGTTTTCAAACTTCAATTTTTTGCAGGTCCAGAAAGAAGTACAGTAAAGTCTTAAGCAGGAAGAGAAAATCTTCAATTCAAATACAGAATGCGAGAATGTAACAAAACTTACCAAGTGGTTTTCTTCTTCTTCGAGCCAGACACTGCAAAAAAAAGACGCACAGTTATTACAGCCGATCCTAGGCCCATATCAAGAATAACTTTCATGAAAGTAAGCATTACCAAAATATCTGGAAGAAGAAATAATTTAACAAGGCTTTCAGGTTGGTAATGACAATCCTCTGGAAGTTTATTGTTGCAGCTACCCTTATTTGCAGGCAGCAACAATGATTTTGGGTTCTTGGGAGGTGCAAAAACATTTGCCTTCTCATGTTCCAATGCTTTGGTGAAATCAATATCAGGCTCGTCTTTGCCTTTCTTCTTCTTTGCCTTTTTTGCTACTTCCAAATCACCAGAAGAAGTTTGGGCAGGCTCCAGATCTAGACAATGGTAAACTCAGTATTAAATAAGCTAGTTTGAAATGGAACCAAAATAGGACTAGCCAGGGTTTACCTCTAACTTTTCGATATTTCCAATGCTCAGGTCCAGCCCAAGCATTTGTTTTGGAAGAGAATCCCGCACCAAGTGACAACAAATCTGCAATTTTCTCGAGCCTTTCATCTACATCAGGACCGTCTGGACCCTGGAAACTGTACTCATAGTCATCGGTTTCCTGTATACCAATATACAGTCAAGACAACAAATTTGTAGAATCAGGTTTGGAACTTTGAACTTGTAACAAACTATAACTGTTCTTTTGTACTACCTTGGATGTGGGTATTGTTCTAATAGAAGAGAAATAGCAATACTCAGTTGTAGGCAGCAGATTATAACAACAAAAGAAATGCTTGAGGTACAAGATACAAAATGTAAATCAATAGTTCTACCGTATGACTAATTGACTTTTCCTCATATGCCTTCATATACTCCCACGTTTCAAAAGATATCGTTTGGGAGTTGGACACAAGAGTTAAGAGTGTGAGTGAGATGTCCATGTTACCCTTCAGTTATTTTCATGCCCTTATCTTTTTTATCACCAAGGAATTAAATTGCCTCTTTTTCCTCCTAAAAGCAAGGCACAGAAGCACAAGAAGTCAAGAAGGGTTAATTAACTCTTTTCTTGATGGCATTGATGAAGCAATAAACTGGAACACGGTCACTAAAGCTGCGTTGGAAGTTTAGAAAGACCAGTATTTTGAGGAAAGTTCGGGAGGCTAAGAGGATTTCTATTGTGGAATGGAGGGAGTGCATGGATAAGTACATAATGCACAAGTAAACAACAGATAGTTCCCTAACCAGGTAGTAACTATTTTTCTGAAGGACCATGTCTCAATTTTGTCTAGTTTACAAGTACCTCTTCATAATTTGTTGAGTTGAAATTCATTGGGTTGCAGTTTTCATCATATGCACTGTCCTGATCATCACAACCACCAAAATCCCAAGTTCCACAATCAGGTGGCATGCTGTCATCATTACTGTCAACCACCTGATCTTCCATCACCAGCATTTGCCCGGGAGATGCATCATGTGAGGGCCTTTTATTTTCTTCATCAAACTGAGCCACGATATCCCTCAAGGTAGGAGAGATGTCATTGGGTAGAGGCATGTGAACTATCATTTGCTCAATTTGTTCTGTCAAAGAGTAGTAGCAACTCACTGAAATCCAATTGGAAGCAACATGTAAAGAGCATACACAGCAGAGCGACAAACTGATATTACCTTTAGCAAATGAAAGATCAATCACCTCAGCCTTCTCAGGATCAGATAAGATGCATTTGTCTGGCGCTTCAAACGAATCAAAAAGCACACGACAACTGCCATATACTCCAAGATTATACAATAAGAGCCCCTTTGCTCCACCTTCATCAAACTGAGCAGTGGTCTGATGGTATAGAGGATCCACCGTGAAGGCAGCTATAATTGCAAATAAAATGACCTTGTAGTTTCAGCCCCATTATAGAATTAATAAATTCCACAGAAGCACAATGAGAAAAGGCTTGAAACATACCATCAAACTTCTTAACATTAAGAGCCTCAAACGAGGACTCCAGCGTCGAAGCAGGTGAAATCTGTATAGCCGAAACAGCATTGTCAAGATAAAGAACAAGTGAAGTGCAGGTAGTGAAAAGTCGTGTTAAAGAAATGTACCCTCCTATCAACATCTTTTTTGTTGACGCCTTCTTCTTGTGCAGGCTCTGCATCACCTTCTCCCAAATCTTGTTACAATTTCCAAATCAAAACACTGTAAGAAGTTGTGTAGCTTATATTTTTCTATGGTTATTAAACTTGCAACTATGAACACATAGCTAAGTTTATGACAATAGTAAACAGATAGGGAATTCACAACAATAGTCATATAACAATATAAACAAAAAAGATGTACCAAACCAAACCTACGTCATTCTCAGAAGGTTGATGCCTCATGCAAAGTGCACACTCATGTAAACCAGCATAACATGGTATGTAGCACTGAGTGGTTTCCCAAAGAAATGGTAATATTACACTGTGATTATTACCTTAACAAAAAGGTGCTAAGGTCGTCCTGATATGGTGATATTTTTAAATTAAAAACCTAAAAGATGTTCTTATTTTCCTTTGCATCAGCTTAGAAACTGATCTTATCAGTAAACCACAAACGGACGTCATGTATGACAGCTTACTTCAGAGTTTAGCTTGCAGAGTTGGTTTCCAGCATTATAAGAGTATTTGCAATTTATACCAAGCCGCTTAAACAAGACAAATAAATTCAAATTGGTGCACAATTAGAAGATACTAACAACGTAAGTGGATACATACCAGCCTCTTCCCCCCTTCCTGCGCGGTTGATCCCACCGAGCACCTTGTACGCCTCAGAGTGCACCGAATCCACACGCAGAGAATAGATCTTGACGCCAGCCTCTAGCGTGCAGCTAGCCTGGTCGCAAAACCATAATTTGTTTCCTCAATCTTATTATTTCATAAGAAAAAGAAACACAAAGCTGTTTCCAGATTGAAAAATAAGAAAGGAAACGGAAGATCATATCACGCGCACTTTCTGGAAGTTGGTCTCGTCGTCCTCCTCCTCCCCGGCAAGGATGATCTCGCTGAGGTGGTCGATGAGCCCCAGCTCCCACGTATTCTTCTGGTTGATTTTCTGCCAGATTTCCACAGACAGGGAAGAAAAAAAAACAATCTTGGTGAGATCCAGGAGCGATGTAGGGTTCTGACGGTGGGTGAGGCACGTACGTTCTCCGAGGCGAGCTTGATGCAGTTGTGGAATAGGTCCATGACCTCGTCCCGGTTGAGGAGGTCGGGATGCGGGGTCTTGGGCGCGAGAGATGCGGCGAGGGAGCGTCGACGGACGGAGGCCGCGCGGGCCATGGCGCGAGCGCGGGCGCGCTCGAGCTGGTCGTCGTTGGAGCCGAGCGGGAACGCAGGCGGCGGCGACTGCAGCAGCAGCCTCGAGCCGGCCGCCATCCCACGGGCGGGAGGCGGAGTCGGCGCCCGCGGGGGGGCGGCAGCGGAGGCGTCCTCGGCGGGCGGCATCTCGTGGGGAAGGAAGGACGGCGGCGAGGGAAAGGGGATCGGGTTCGGGGGATCTGCGGGGGTTACTTTTCTACACTCCGCTTGGGGTGTTTTGGAGGAGTCTGGTGTCGTTCGGGCTCCGTCCCGGGGGTGGTGTTCAAATTTTCGGGAGCCGCTAGAAGCGGCAATCGGCGACTCGCGAATCCAACGGGCTGTTTTTTTTTCTCTCTCTCTCTCTTCGTTCCAATGGGCTGCTTATTTTTTTAGCATGGAAAATTAGGCGAAAATTTTCAACCCGATAAGACCGTTAAAATTCATGGTTTTTCTTTTTATTAAACATAAAATTCATGGTATTCTGAGATCACCGGATGCTGCAATCCATTTCTTTGTCGGGTGCTACAACCCATCTGACCTTATAAACAACATATTTTCAGCTCAAATACATAATGAGTACTCCCTTTCAACCCAAAAAAATGTCGCGAGTCATTTTTACAAATAACATGTTTTCCTCGGATATATTTCAGGAAGAATTCGACCTAGGCAAGTAGATGGATGAAGATGTGGACTCCTCAAGCTACTAAGGAACAATGTTGGCAAAGCTCCAAGACTCTACATTTTTTGTTGAGTGATCAAAAATCGTAATGAGTTCATAGGAAAGTCAATACTATTAAAAGGGGATGAGGTTTTGATCATGAGTCATTTTCTCAAGTGCTTAGGGATATTGCTCTAAAAAACGCTCAGCCAGACCCTCACATTCCTATTTGTCTAGAATCCTAAAGTCAATCTCGATCCCACATATACACATATTCCCGGACCCACGGAGATACACTTGAGAAAGCCACTGCCTGAACCCTAACGACTCGGTCTCAACGAGATGACATTCGGTCCCACTAAAGTGTGCATGCCAACCTTCTGTAACCAACCAACTTCATCTCAGAATTTCGGAGTGCAGTCGATCGGTGTCACCGAAGCATGGAAAGTGCTTAGTTCATCACTCATCGGTCTCTCCGAGTGGTTTCGTTCGGTCTCACTGAAAAGCCTAAAGTTCGAATCTTTTGCACTGGTCGGTCTCACCGAGTGGTTTCACTCAGTCTCACCGAGTGGTTTCACTCAGTCCCACCGAGTTGTGCATAAATGTGTGTGACGATTTTTTTGATGATGGCTATATATAGCCCACCCACACCACCTACTCTCAGAGAGAGCAACCAGGACGAAACTACCACTTCCCATATCCATTTTCTGAGAGAGAACCACCTACACTTGTGTTGAAATCAAGGGGATTTCACTCCAACCATTGATCCTTGATTTCTAGCCCCCTCAAGTTGCTTTACACTTCAATCCTTCTCCTAATACCATGCCAAATCTGCGAGAGAGTGATTGAGTGCTGAGGAGAATATCTTTTGAAGAACAAGAGCAAGGAGTTCCTCATCAACAAAAACATATATTGCCTTTTGAAGAGTGATGTCTCCTACATTGGTTAGGTGTCACTTGGGAGCCTAAAAATATTGTGGAGTTGAACCAAGGAGTTTGTAAGGGCACATTATCCTTATGGAAGTTGAACCAAGGAGTGGTAACCGACACGTGGGATCCACCGTAATGGATCACTATTAAGCTATCGAGTGCGGGTTTGGATTTTGGATCCGACAATCCATTAACAGCCGAAACCAATGGCGATTTTTCATGTGTCAAATTCTCATTCACCAAGGGAACCACGTGTCGGCTCGGCGTTGCGAGAGATGTCCTGCATAAAGGACGGGAGGCGCCAATGAAACATCGACACGTGGAACGGCCCAGCAGTGGCCCATTTAGGTTAAAAGGCCATGCCAATAACGACCTTCTTGCACATGGCCCATTTACAACCATACCCCATAAGAAGGGTATCGATTCAGCCCATCACCAGCCCGTTGTCCATTCGACATCATTGCGGCCCATCGCCACTTCCCTCCCGTTAATAGTTCGCTCTGTATATGCGACCAATTATGGCCCAGTGTGTTCTCAGCTTGTTAATGACCCATCCTAGAATTGGGTTGTTTTCTGTCATGTCTATTTTTCGGCCTTTTAGCGGCCCGTTAAAGAGTTGGGCCTTTTCCTAGCCTGTTGATGTAGGATGGAACCCTAATTGAAGATCTTTTCACACTTGGAGGGGGGGAAGGAAGCAAATCAAACAGGAACATAAGAAGAACTCTCATATAGACAAGATCCACATATGCTAAATCATACACATAGAGGGATACAAAGGTCCAAATCAAACACAAGAAGGTAACAAGGTGACGGTGTCCTGGACTAGGGGGTCCGAGCCCAGCCGAACTAATGTATGGGCCGGACTATTGGCCCATTAAGGAAGGAAGACTGTAGAGTGTAATGATAACCCACAAGTATAGGGGATCGTAACAGTTTTCGAGGGTAGAGTATTCAACCCAAATTTATTGATTCGACACAAGGGGAGCCAAAAAATATTCTCAAGTATTAGCAGCTAAGTTGTCAATTCAATCACACCTGGAAACTTAATATCTGCAGCAAAGTATTTAGTAGCAAAGTAATATATAGTAGTGGTAACGGTAGCAAAAGGTAATGATAACAAAAGTAATGTTTTTGGTATTTTGTAGTGATTGTAACAATAGCAACGGAAAAGTAAATAAGCGAAGAACAATATATGGAAAGCTCGTAGGCAATGGATCGGTGATAGAGAATTATGTCGGATGTGGTTCATCATGTAACAGTCATAACCTAGGGTGACACGGAACTAGCTCCAATTCATCAATGTAATGTAGGCATGTATTTCGAATATAGTCATACGTGCTTATGGAAAAGAATTTGCATGACATCTTTTGTCTTACCCTCCCATGGCAGCGGGGTCCTAGCGGAAACTAAGGGATATTAAGTCCTCCTTTTAATAGAGTACCGGACTAAAGCATTAACACATAGTGAATATATGAACTCCTCAAACTACGGTCAGCATCGGGAGTGGTCCCGATTATTGTCACTTCAGGGTTGCCGGATCATAACACATAGTAGGTGACTATAGACTTGCAAGATAGGATCAAGAACTCTCATATATTGATGAAAACATAATAGGTTCAGATCTGAAAGCATGGCACTCGGGCCCTAGTGACAAGCATTAAGCATAGCAAAGTCATAGCAACATCAATCTCAGAACATAGTGGATACTAGCTAGGGATCAAACCCTAACAAAACTAACTCGATTACATGATAAATCTCATCCAACCCATCACCGTCCAGCAAGTCTACGATGGAATTACTCACGCACGGCGGTGAGCATCATGAAATTGGTGGTGGAGGATGGTTGATGATGACGATGGCGATGGATTCCCCTCTCCGGAGCCCCGAACGGACTCCAGATCAGCCCTCCCGAGAGGTTTTAGGGCTTGGCGGCGGCTCCGTACCGTAAAACGCGATGAATCCTTCTCTCTATTTTTTCCCTGAAAGTGAATATATAGAGTTGGAGTTGAGGTCGGAGGAGCTCTAGGGGGCCCACGAGGTAGGGGGCGCGCCCAGGGGGCAGGTGCGCCCCCCACCCTCGTGGCTAGAGTGTGGGCCCCCTGGTCTTGATCTTTTGCCAATATTTTTTATTATTTCCAAAAATACGCTCCGTGGAGTTTCAGGTCATTCCGAGAACTTTTGTTCCTGCACATAAATAACACCATGGCAATTCTGCTGAAAGTAGCGTCCGGGTTAGTTCCATTCAAATCATGCAAGTTAGAGTCCAAAGCAAGGGCAAAAGTGTTTGGAAAAGTAGATACAACAGAGACGTATCAACTCCCCCAAGCTTAAACCTTTGTTTGTCCTCAAGCAATTCAGTTGACAAACTGCAAGTGATAAAGAAAAACTTTTACAAACTCTGTTTGCTCTTGTTGTTGTAAATATGTAAAGCCAGCATTCAAGTTTTCAGCAAAGATTATGAACTAACCATATTCACAATAACTCTCAGGTCTCATGTTTACTCATATCAATGGCATAATCAATTAGCGAGCAATAATAATAAATCTCGGATGACAACACTTTCTCAAAACAATCATCATATGATATAACAAGATGGTATCTCGCTAGCCCTTTCTAAGACCGCAAAACATAAATGCAGAGCACCTTTAAAGATCAAGGACTGACTAGACATTGTAATTCATGGTAAAAGAGATCCAGTCAAGTCATACTCAATGTAAACTAACAGTAATGAATGCAAATGACAGTGGTGCTCTCCAACTGATGCTTTTTAATAAGAAGATGATGACTCAACATGAAAGTAAATAGATAGGCCCTTCGCAGAGGGAAGCAGGGATTTGTAGAGGTGCCAGAGCTCGATTTTAAAATAGAGATGAATAATATTTTGAGCAGTATACTTTCATTGTCAACATAACAACCAAGAGATGGCGATATCTTCCATACTACACACATTATAGGCGGTTCCCAAACAAAATGGTAAAGTTTATACTCCCCCTCCACCAACAAGCATCAATCCATGGCTTGCTCGAAACAACGAGTGCCTCCAACTAACAAGAGTCCCAGGGGGAGTTTTGTTTGCAATTATTTTGATTTGATTTGCATAAAGCATGGGACTGGGCATCCCGATGACCAGCCATTTTCTCGTGAGTGAGGAGCGGAGTCCACTTCTCTTGAGAATAACCCGCCTAACATGGAAGATACGGACAACCCTAGTTGATACATGAGCTATTCAAGCATACGCAATAGGACATTTATTTGAAGGTTTAGAGTTTGGCACATACAAATTTACTTGGAACGGCAGGTAGATACCGTATATAGGTAGGTATGGTGGACTCATATGGAATAACTTTGGGGTTTATGGAGTTGGATGCACAAGCAGTATTCCCGCTTAGTACAGGTGAAGGCTAGAAAAAAGACTGGGAAGCGACCAACTAGAGAGCGACAACAGTCATCACTACAAAAAAATACACTTCCGTGATGATACGTGTTTGTCACAGTAGGTCGCTTTTTTGTCATGCATGTACATCCATGAAAAATTTATGACAGAATCAAGATAGTCATACCTGTGCTGTCGTAGAAGTGTTCCATGACATTACCAAAATTATCATCACGGAAGTGTCCACTTCCATGATGATAAATCGCGCGTCATAGAAGTGCTTTCATCAAGGGTGACCGACACGTGGCATCCACCGTAACGGAACGTCGTTAAGCTATCGGGTCAGGTTTTGGATCCGATAACCCGTTAACAGCCCCGACCAATGGGAAATTTCCACGTGTAAAATTCTTATTGGCCGGACGAAACACGTGTCAGCTCGTCAGTGGATCAGATAGGCTCCTATGATACGTCGACACGTGGCACAGCCCAACAGAGACCCATTCCTGTGAAAAGGCCGACCCGTTTGACTTGATCAAAAGGTGGCGGGCCGGCCCATGGAAAGCATGTTAACGGCATGTTCGCATATAGCCCATTTACAGCCCGCTAACCCAAGGCTCGTTACGCCCTATCCGAATTAGGCCCAGTAGCGTCATCTGGGCCATCCAATATGATTCCAGTCCGTTTTCACTTCTGGCCCATGACATCTTTCGACCCATATGAGGCCCTATGTAACTCTTGGCCTATTAACGGCCCGTGGTGAAACTGCCCCGTAATGAACAGTGTATCACTTTACACCCATTAACGGCCCGTGGTGAAACTGGCCCGTAATGAACAGTGTATCACTTTATACCCATTAATGGCCCGTTATTCCGTTGGGCCATTTCCAGCCCATGTTATCTTTCGGCCTTCTCAGAGCCCATTTATTCTTGGGCTCATTTCCAGCATTTGTTTACTTACAGCCCGTTACTGTCATTTTCTGCTTGTGGGCCAAATTCAGCCCGTGGTTATAGTCGGTCCGCTTGTGGTCCATTAATACGTTAGGCCGTTTTCATAGCGTCATCAAATACGGCCTATTAACGATGGCCCGTTACGGTCGGCCCATGAACGGACGATTCCAACTCTAGCCCGTTTACGGCCATAATGCGGCCTGTTATTGGCCCATGTTTGGTCAATCAATCATACGGCCCGTATAAGGCCCATTGATGATACGGCCCATAGAGGGCCCATTGTTTCTACGGCCCGTAGAAGGCCTATGTTTCTACGGCCCGTAGAAGGCCCACTATTTCTACGGCCCATAGGAGGCCCAGTGTCACTACAGTAAATATTAGCCCATGGTTATTGTGGCCTAGTTTTGAAAAATAGGTTATTGCATCCACTAGTTAACCACGGAAAAAGAATTGCAATGACTACAAGCAAACAAATAAACAAGACAACAAGGAAATAAATAAGCAAGCAACTAACGCTAGGCTATCACGGCTATTACACATATTACATCCACTGGGCATCAAAGTTCGCCACTAGTGCAAATATAGGGAACAAAGCAGCATATCATATACATTGGCCATCAAAACTGGCCACCAGTGCAAATAAACGCGGCAGCAAAATAAGAGCATAACTGAAACAACTTCAGAAGAGCTCAAGAAACGTTATCCTGGGTATCCACCATGCTGGCAATAAGCTTAGCAAGTTGATTAGCTTTGTCCTGTTTGGCGCTAAAATCCTCCAACGCTTGCTGTTGCACCAGAAAGTATGCATCTTGAAAGTGCGTTATATCGACTAGAGGGGAGGGGGTGAATAGGCGATTTTTATGAAAGTCTTCAAAACGTGGAAGTTATGAAGACAAACGATAGAAATAAACCTATTACCCTGCAGCGGAAGGTAGACTACACTAGGCAAGCCATAGTCAAGTATTCAATAGAGTGAAAGCACAATGACTAATAGCAGCAATGTAGTAAGGATCAGGTAGGAAGATATTGTGAAGCCACACAGAACACGCAGTCACTCAGTGAAGACAAAAGATAGTGCGAACATACAATGACTTCACAAGGAGTAACAGTAAGTAAAGGGAAGGGAAGATGAAACCAGTGACTCGCTGAAGACAATGATTTGTTGGACCAGTTCCAGTTGCTGTGACAACTGTACGTCTGGTTAGGGCGGCTAGGTATTTAAATCTTAGGACACACAGTCCCGGACACCCAGTCCTGAACACGCAGCTCAGGACACCCAGTCCTCACCGTATTCCCCTTGAGCTAAGGTCACACAGACCTCGCCCAATCACTCTGGTAAGTCTTCAAGGTAGACTCCCAAACCTTCACAGACTTCATTCACCGGCAATCCACAATGTCTCTTGGATGCTCAGAACGCGACGCCTAACCGGCTAGAGGATGCACAATCCTCAAGTGTAATAAGTCTTCAGATCATACAGACAAGAAGACTTAAGTGATGCCTAATTCTCTTTGGCTCTGGGTGGTTAGGGCTTTATCCTCGCAAGGAATTCTCTCTCGAAGGCTTCGAGGTGGGTTGCTCTCAAACGACAAAAGCCGTACTCTGAATCTGAGCAGCCAACCGTTTATGGTTGTAGGGGGTGGGCTATTTATAGCCACTTGGCAACCCGACCTGATTTGTCCGAAATGACCTTGGGTCACTAAGGAACTGACACGTGTTCCAATGGTCAGATTTCAAACTCACACGGCAACTTTACTTGGGCTTCAAGCAAAGCTGACTTGCCCGACTCTGGACAAGATTCGCTCTCAAAGTCTTCATTCGAAGACATAGGTTTTGTTTAAGCATCACTTCAGTCATTCTGACTGGTTCTCTTGGACCCCACTTAACAGTACGGTGGTTCCTATGACTCAACACAGAAGAAAGAGAACTACGAAAGATCTAAGTCTTCGAGCTCCATAGGCTTCATGTGGTGTCTTCTCTTGTCATAGTCTTCAATGTGAGTATCTTCATATACCACCTTTGACTTCAATGTCTTCATACATTTTTAGGGGTCATCTCTGGTAGGAAAACCAAATCAATGAGGGACTTCTACCTGTGTTATTCTGCAATTCTCACAAACACATTAGTCCCTCAACTAGGTTTGCCGTCAATACTCCAAAACCAACTAGGGGTGGCACTAGATGCACTTACAATCTCCCCCTTTTTGGTGATTGATGACAAACTAGTTGAAGTTTTCAACGGGGAATATAATCTGTGAAATTGTAAAGGATAAGGAATTGTCTTCATAAGTTGCAAGGGCTCCCCCTGAAGATGTGCATATAAGTAATTTGCTTTTGGAATGCAAATGCACATGGCAGGTTGTACTTGTGCAGATGCACTTCAACTTATGATGACAATCCACTATGCATGTGAAAGTATATGAAGATAATGACATGCATAATGGAAAATGGACGTCTGCAGAATGATCTAAGTGCGGAATTTATCGTCGCACATGCGGAATTTATCATCGCAACACAAGGTGGCAAATAAGTAGCAGACGACCATCGAGTTTAAGTGTTACAACTCAAAGAACCAAATGTAGCAAAACGAGAGTTGTAAGCACGAAGCAAAATATAAAGCACCCGCCCATATGGACCCGCTTGAAGACTATCAACCTCATATGCTTCTCCCCCTTTTGTCAGTTAGGACCAAAAAGGTTTGAAGACATAGAGCATCTACTCGTTCCCATGAGGAGTAGGTGAAGCAGCAGGGTCGTTGGTTGTGTTTGGCGGTGCTGAAGAGCTTGGAGCAGAGTCGAAGCGTGCTGAAGGAGGTGGCGGTGAAGTAGCATCGTATTCATCCTCGATTACTCTGGCATTCACAGTTGCAGCAGAGGAAGAGAACTCAGAGTCTTCAAGGGATGGAGTTCGTCGCAGCACTGCCCTTCGAGGAGGTGTGGAGTCAAACTTGAATCGCTCAGTGAAGCCATCCTCTTGAAGATCATCTTCAGAACACATCAGTGTTAGCCCTTTCCATGTGCGGCGAGAGGTTTCATGGGAAACAAAAGCATTCTTGGTGGCAAGATTACGAATGCGATTAACATCCACCAAGAGGCTTTGCATCTGATGCTTCAGCCAGTCATGATGCCTATCCTGTTTCTGATGAAGAGCCACAAGAAGCTCTCGGTCGTTGAGAACACGAGTGCGCTTCTTGGGTTGTGGAGCAGTTGTACTGTAAGTGGCTTCAGTGAGAGCAGGATGCGGTGCACGTGTAGTGCCAGCCAAAGGATACACACGAGTTACGGCTTCATCGCCTTCAACGTTCTGAGTGAAACTTTGATGCTCTGCATTCTAAAGACTGAGAGGTTTCTTGGCAGGCTCAGGATAGATGGCTTCAATAGACATATCCACATCAGGCAAAAAGATCCGATGGTTGCGGGCCGAGGGCTGATATGAGATAGCGGACTGAAGTTTGATCAGCCGCATCACCCAAGGGGCGTAGAACTTCAAACCAAACAGATCAGAGCCAGATGCAGCAATTTGGCGAATGAAGAAATCCTGTGTATTGAAGCATTTTCCATGAAGAATGTAGAAGACCAAAGTCTTCATTGCACCTTCCAGCTTGGCATGGGGAGAATGTCCTTTGATTGGCCAGAGAGTTCGCCTTATGATGTGATAAATGGTTCTTGGCAGATACTCAAGGTCTTCAACAAAGAACTCCATGGGATAAGCAACATCTTGGGGCAATGGCTTCATCATACTGAGCATATGACTCATATTAGGTTCAATCTTCTGAAAGATGCTCTCAATAGCTTCACTATGAAGCTGACAGCCATGCTCGTAGAGATCGCCAGGAGTGGGCAAACCAGTGAGCTCAATGATGTCAAAGGCTTTGGCTTCGTGATGAACGTTTCTTGTCATCCACTCCAGGACCAAAGTCTTTGGATCTCTGCTATATCCGCGGATGTGAAGTGTGGCATAGAATTGGAGCAGCAACTCTTCATTCCAATGCTCTTGGTCAGTGACGAACGGCAGTAGTCCAACCTCTTTGAAGCAATCCAGAACTTCTTCCAGACAGGGCAGACCAGCTATTGCTTCAATGTCAAGGCGCTTGTGTGGGAAGATGCGACCTTGGTTGTAAAGAACGCATGAGTAATAGCTTCGCTGCGGATAACTCCAGAACCGATCAGATGATATTCTTTCCCTAGAGTAGGGGTTCCTGGAGCTGTTAAAGTATGTGTTGTCTGCTCTGAAGCCATTGATATTGAAGGAGCCAGGTGCTGATGCAGGACCTGGGAACCTTGGCAATCTTGGGATTGGCTTCTGTACCTGAGGCCTGTGCTCAACATGATAGTCAAATTGGGGACCGGCAGCAGACGGAGGAACAGAAGCAGCGGGATCAGTGGCTTCGCTGACTTTTGGTGCTTTTGTTGGTGAGGGCTCCACATTTGCTTCAGCCATGACAGCGTCAGTGGCTTCAGTGGTGTTGGTGGTGGCAGCCGCAAGATTTTCAACCTCCACTTGATGAGCTGGAGGGTCGCTTACGATCACGTTCTCCTCGAGAACTGCTTCTTGGTGAGACAGGGGAGTAGCAGCATGTGGTACTTCTTCTTCATCGGCTGATGCAGCCGGAATGTCTTCATCAGTTTTAGTTTCAGACACAGAGACTTGAGGCCTTGGACCTTTGCGAAGCTTGCGCAACGCGGGCGACGCCTGTGGAGTTTGTGTTGGCTGGGCCTCAGAGTCTTCTTCCTCTTGTGGGTGATCCACCCACGAAGCTGTTGGGGAACGTAGCATAAATTCAAAATTTTCCTACGTGTCACCAAGATCTATCTATGGAGTCATCTAGCAACAAGGGAGGAGTGGATCTACATACCCTTGTAGATCGCGCGCGGAAGCGTTCAAGAGAACGGGGTTGATGGAGTCGTACTCGTCATGATCCAAATCACCGATGATCCTAGCGCCGAACGGATGGCACCTCCGCGTTCAACACACGTACGGAGCAGCGACGTCTCCTCCTTCTTGATCCAGCAAGGGGGAAGGAGAGGTTGATGGAGATCCAGCAGCACGACGGCGTGGTGGTGGAAGTAGCGGGATTCCAACAGGGCTTCGCCAAGTGCTGCGGGAGGAGGGAGGTGTGTCATGGGAGGGAAAGGGAGGCGCCAGGGCTTGGGTATGGTTGCCCTCCCTTCCCCCTACTATATATAGGGCCAAGGGAGAGGGGGGAGGCGCAGCCTTGGCCCTTCCTCCAAGGAAGGGTGCGGCCAGGGGAGGAGTCCCTCCTCCCCAAGGCACCTCGGAGGTGCCTTCCCCTTTTAGGACTCTTCCTTTCCCCTCTTCTCTTGGCGCATGGGCCTCTTGGGCTGGTGCCCTTGGCCCATATAGGGCAAGGCGCACCCCCTACAGCCCATGTGGCCCCCGGCGCAGGTGGCCCCACCCGATGGACCCCCGGGACCCTTCCGGTGGTCCCGGTACAATACCATTGACCCCAAAACTTGTCCCGATGGCCGAAATAACACTTCCTATATATAATTCTTTACCTCCGAACCATTCCGGAACTCCTCGTGACGTCCGGGATCTCATCCGGGACTCCGAACAACTTTCGGGTTACCGCATACTAATATCTCTATAACCCTAGTGTCACCGAACCTTAAGTGTGTAGACCCTACGGGTTCGGGAGACATGCAGACATGACCGAGATGACTCTCCGGTCAATAACCAACAGCGGGATCTGGATACCCATGTTGGCTCCCACATGTTCCACGATGATCTCATCGGATGAACCACGATGTCAAGGACTTAATCAATCCCGTATACAATTCCCTTTGTCTAGCGGTATGATACTTGCCCGAGATTCGATCGTCGGTATCCCGATACCTTGTTCAATCTCGTTACCGGCAAGTCTCTTTACTCGTTCCGTAACACATCATCACGTGATCAACTCCTTGATCACATTGTGCACATTATGATGATGTCCTACCGAGTGGGCCCAGAGATACCTCTCCATCACACGGAGTGACAAATCCCAGTCTTGATTCGTGCCAACCCAACAAACACTTTCGGAGATACCTGTAGTGTACCTTTATAGCCACCCAATTACGTTGTGACGTTTGGCACACCCAAAGCACTCCTACGGTATCTGGGAGTTGCACAATCTCATGGTCTAAGGTAATGATACTTGACATTAGAAAAACTTTAGCATACGAACTACACGATCTTTGAGCTAAGCTTAGGATTTGGTCTTGTCCATCACATCATTCTCCTAATGATGTGATCCCGTTATCAATGACATCCAATGTCCATGGTCAGGAAACCGTAACCATCTATTGATCAACGAGCTAGTCAACTAGAGGCTTACTAGGGACATGGTGTTGTCTATGTATCCACACATGTATCTGAGTTTCCTGTCAATACAATTCTAGCATGGGGATTTATCATGAACAAGGAAATATAATAATAACTATTTATTATTGCCTCTAGGGCATATTTCCAACAGTCTCCCACTTGCACTAGAGTCAATAATCCAGTTCACATTGATATGTGATTAACACTCAAGGTCACATCCCCATGTGACTAACACCCAAAGAGTCTACTAGAGTCAATAATCTAGTTCACATTACCATGTGATTAACACTCGATGAGTTCTGGGTTTGAACATGTTATGCTTGTGAGAGATGTTATAGTCAACGGGTCTGAATCTTTCAGATCCGTATGTACTTCGCAAATCTCTATGTCATCTTGTAGATGCAACTACTACGCTACATTTGGAGCCATTTCAAATAACTGTTCTACTTGGAGCTATTCTAAATTGTTGCTCCATTATACGTATCCGGTATCACTACTCAGAGCTATCCAGATAGGTGTTAAGCTTGCATCGACGTAACTCTTTATGTCGAACTCGTTATCACCTCCATAATCAAGAAAATTCCTTAGTCCACTAGTTACTAAGGATAACTTTGATCGTTGTCCTGTGATCCATTCTTGGATCACTCTTGTACCCCTTGACTGACTCATGGCAAGGCACACTTCAGGTGCGGTACACAGCATAGCATACTGTAGAGAGCCTATGACAAAAGCATAGGGGACGACCTTCGTCCTTCCTCTTTCTTCTGCCGTGGTCGAGCTTTAAGTCTTAACTTCATACCTTACAACTCAGGCAAGAACTCCTTCTTTGACTGGTCCATCTTGAACACCTTCAAGATCATGTCAAGGTATGTGCTCATTTGAAAGTACCATTAAGCATTTTGATCTATCCTTATAGATCTTGATGCTTAATGTTCAAGTAGCTCAATCCAGGTTTTCCATTGAAAAACACTTTCCAAATAACCCTATATGCTTTCCAGAAATTCTACGTCATTTCTGATCAACAATATGTCAACAACATATATTCATCAGAAATTCTATAGTGCTCCCACTCACTTCTTTGGAAATACAAGTTTCTCATAAACTTTGTATAAACCCAAAACTTTGATCATCTCATCAAAGCATATGTTCCAACTCCGAGATGCCCACTCCAGTCCTCAGAAGGATTGCTGGAGCTTTGCATACTTATTAGCATCTTTCAGGATTGACAAAACCTTCCGGTTGTATCACATACAACCTTTCCTCAAGAAAATCGTCGAGGAAACAATGTTTTGACATCCTATCTGCAAGATTTCATAAATAATGTAGTAATCGCTAATATAATTCCAACAGACTCTTAGCATCGCTACGAGTGAGAAAGTCTCACCGTAGTCAACTCCTTGAACTTTGTCGGAAAACATCTTAACGACAAGTCGAGCTTTCTTAATGGTGATACCTACCATCATTGTCTGTCTTCCTTTTAAAATCCATCTGCACTCAACAGCCTTATGACCATCGAGCTGTTCTGCCAAAGTCTACACTTTGTTTTCATACATGGATCCTCTCTCGGATTTTATGGCCTCGAGCCATTTATCGGAATCTGGGCCCATCATTGCTTCTCCATAGCTCGTAGGTTCATTGTTGTCTAGCAACATGACTTTCAAGACAGGATTACGTACCACTCTGAAGTAGTACGCATCCTTGTCATCCCACGAGGTTTGGTAGTGACTTGATCTGAAGTTTCATGATTACTATCATAAGCTTCCACTTCAATTGTTGTAGGTGCCACAGGAACAACTTTTTTGTGCCCTGCCACACACTAGTTGAAGAGACGGTTCAATAACCTCATCAAGTCTCCACCATCCTCCCACTCAATTCTTTCGAGAGAAACTTTTCCTTGAGAAAGGACCCGATTCTAGAAACAATCCCTTATTGCTTTCGGATCTAAGATAGGAGGTATACCCAACTGTTTTGGGTGTCCTATGAAGATGCATTTATCCGCTTTGGGTTCGAGCTTATCAGCCTGAAACTTTTTCACATAAGCGTCGCAGCCCCAAACTTTTAAGAAATGACAGCTTAGGTTTCCCTAAACCATAGTTCATATGGTGTCATCTCATCGGAATTACGTGGTGCCCTATTTAAAGTGAATGTGGTTGTCTTTAATGCCTAACCCATAAACTATCGTGGTAATTCGATAAGAGACATCATGGTATGCATCATATCCAATAGGGTGCAGCTATGATGTTCGGACACACCATCACACTATGGTGTTCCAGGCTGTATTAGTTGTGAAACAATTTCCACAATGTCTTAATTCTATGCCAAACTCGTAATTCAGATATTCATCTCTATGATCATATTATAGATATTTTATCCTCATGTCACGACGATCTTTCAACTTCACCCTGAAATTACTTGAACCTTTCAATAATTCAGACTCGTGATTCATCAAGTAAATATACTCAACATCTACTCAAATCATCTGTGAAGTAAGAACATAACGATATCCACTACATGCCTCAGCACTCATTGGACTGCACACATCAAAATGTATTACTTCCAACAAGTTGCTTTCTAGTTCCATTTTACTGAAAACAAGGCTTTCAGTCATCTTGCCCATGTGGTATGATTTGCATGTCTCAAGTGATTCAAGATCAAGTGAGTCCAAACGGTCCATTTGCATGGAGTTTCTTCATGCATATACACCAATAGACATGGTTCGCATGTCTCAAACCTTTCAAAAATGAGTGAGTCCAAAGATCCATCAACATGGAGCTTCTTCATGCATTTTATACCGATATGACTTACGTGGCAGTGCCACAAGTAGGTGGTACTATCATTACTATCTTTTGGCATGAACATGTGTATCACTATGATCGAGATTCAACAAACCATTCATTTCAGGTGTAAGACCATTGAAGGTATTATTCAAATAAACAGAGTAACCATTATTCTCTTTAAATGAATAACCGTATTGCGATAGGCATAATCCAATCATGTCTATGCTCAACGCAAACACCAATCTCGATGGTAGAGGGAGCGTACGATATTTGATCAACCTTGGAAATACTTCCAACACATATCGTCATCTCACCTTTAGCTAGTCTCCGTTTATTCCATAGCTTTTATTTCGAGTTACTAACACTTAGCAACCGAACCGGTATCTAATACCCTGGTGCTACTAGGAGTACTAGTAAAGTACACATTAACATAATACATCCAATATACTTCTATCGACCTTGCCAGCCTTCTTATCTACCAAGTATTTAGGGTAATTCTGCTCCAGTGGCTGTTCCCCTTATTACAGAAGCACTCAGTCTCGGGTTTGGGTTCAACCTTGGGTTTCTTCACTAGAGCAGCAGCCAAATTGTCGTTTCATGAAGTATCCCTTTGTTCCCTTGCCCTTCTTGAAACTAGTGGTTTCACCAACCATCAACAATTGATGCTCCTTCTTGATTTCTACTTTCGCGGTGTCAAACATCACGAATATCTCAAGGATCATCATATATGTCCCTGATATATCATAGTTCATCACGAAGCTCTAGCAGAATGACTTCGGAGAACCATCACTATTTCATCTGGAAGATCAACTCCCACTCGATTCAAGCGATTGTTGTACTTAGACAATCTGAGCACAAGCTTAACAATTGAGCTTTTCTCCCTTAGTTTGTAGGCTAAGAAAATCGTTGGAGGTCTTATACCTTTTGACGTGGGCACGAGCCTGAAATCCCAATTTCAGCCCTCAAAACATCTCATATGTTTTGCGACGTTTCAAAAACCGTCTTCGGTGCCTCAATTCTAAACTGTTTAACTGAACTATCACGTAGTTATCAAAATGTGTATGTCAGATGTTCGCAACATCCACATACAACGTTCGAGGTTCAGCACACTGAGCGGTGCATTAAGGACATAAGCCTTCTATGAAGCAATGAGGACAAACCTCAGTTTACGGACCTAGTCCGCATAATTACTACTATCAACTTTCAACTAAATTTTCTCTAGGAACATATCTAAACAGTAAAACTGAAGCGCGAGCTACGACATAATTTGCGAAGACCTTCTGACTATGTTCAAGATAATTAAGTTCATCTTATGAACTCCCACTCAGATAGACATCCCTCTAGTCATCTAAGTGATTACATGATCCGAGTCAACTAGGCCGTGTCCGATCATCACATGAGACGGACTAGTCAACGTCGGTGAACATCTTCATGTTGATCGTATCTTCTATACGACTCATGCTCAACCTTTCGG
This sequence comes from Triticum aestivum, assembly GCF_018294505.1. Classification (NCBI taxonomy): domain Eukaryota; kingdom Viridiplantae; phylum Streptophyta; class Magnoliopsida; order Poales; family Poaceae; genus Triticum; species Triticum aestivum. The sequence goes on along the minus strand of NC_057809.1, from coordinate 549,879,817 downwards.
TCTTCTATGTTCCGAGGCCATGTCTGTACACATGCTAGGCTCGTCAAGTCAACCTAAGTGTTTTGCGTGTGTAAATCTGTCTTACACCCGTTGTATGTGAACGTTAGAATCTATCACACCCGATCATCACGTGGTGCTTCGAAACAACGAACTGTCGCAACGGTGCACAGTTAGGGGGAACACTTTCTTGAAATTTTAGTGAGGGATCATCTTATTTACTACCGTCGTTCTAAGCAAACAAGATGCAAAAACATGATAAACATCACATGCAATCAAATAATAGTGACATGATATGGCCAATATCATATAGCTCCTTTGATCTCCATCTTGGGGCTCCATGATCATCTTGTCACCGGCATGACACCATGATCTCCATCATCGTGTCTTCATGAAGTTGTCTCACCAATTATTACTTCTACTACTACAGCTAACGGTTAGCAATAAACTAAAGTAATTACATGACGTTTATGTTGACACGCAGGTCATACAATAAATAAAGACAACTCCTGTGGCTCCTGCCGGTTGTCATACTCATCGACATGCAAGTCGTGATTCCTATTACAAGAACATGATCAATCTCATACATCACATATATCATTCATCACATCCTTTGGCCATATCACATCACATAGCATACCCTGCAAAAACAAGTTAGACGTCCTCTAATTGTTGTTTGCATGTTTTACATGGCTGCTATGGGTTTCTAGCAAGAACGTTTCTTACCTACGCAAAAACCACAACGTGATATGCCAATTGCTATTTACCCTTCATAAGGACCCTTTTCATCGAATCCGATCCGACTAAAGTAGGAGAGACAGACACCCGCTAGCCACCTTATGCAACTAGTGCATGTCAGTCGGTGGAACCAGTCTCACGTAAGAGTACGTGTAAGGTCGGTCCGGGCCGCTTCATCCCACGATGCCGCCGAATCAGGATAAGACTAGTAATGGCAAGCATATTGAACAAAATCAACGCCCACAACTACTTTGTGTTCTACTCGTGCATAGAAACTACGCATAGACCTAGCTCATGATGCCACTGTTGGGGAACGTAGCATAAATTCAAAATTTTCCTACGTGTCACCAAGATCTATCTATGGAGTCATCTAGCAACGAGGGAGGAGTGGATCTACATACCCTTGTAGATCGCGCGCGGAAGCGTTCAAGAGAACGGGGTTGATGGAGTCGTACTTGTCGTGATCCAAATCACCGATGATCCTAGCGCCGAACGGACGACACCTCCGCGTTCAACACACGTACGGAGCAGTGACGTCTCCTCCTTCTTTATCCAGCAAGGGAGAAGGAGAGGTTGATGGAGATCCAGCAGCACGACGGCGTGGTGGTGGAAGTAGCGGGATTCCAACAGGGCTTCGCCAAGCGCTGCGGGAGGAGGGAGGTGTGTCACGGGAGGGAGAGGGAGGTGCCAGGGCTTGGGTATGGTTGCCCTCCCTTCCCCCCACTATATATAGGGCCAAGGGAGAGGGGTGAGGCGCAGCCTTGGCCCTTCCTCCAAGGAAGGGTGCGGCCAGGGGAGGAGTCCCTCCTCCCCAAGGCACCTCGGAGGTGCCTTCCCCTTTTAGGACTCTTCCTTTCCCCTCTTCTCTTGGCGCATGGGCCTCTTGGGGCTGGTGCCCTTGGCCCATATAGGCCAAGGCGCACCCCCTACAGCCCATGTGGCCCCCGGGGCAGGTGGCCCCACCCGGTGGACCCCCGGGACCCTTCCGGTGGTCCCGGTACAATACCGGTGACCCCGAAACTTGTCCCGATGGCCGAAATAGCACTTCCTATATATAATTCTTTACCTCCGGACCATTCTGGAACTCCTCGTGACATCCGGGATCTCATCCGGGACTCCGAACAACTTTCGGGTTACCGCATACTAATATCTCTATAACCCTAGCATCATCGAACCTTAAGTGTGTAGACCCTACGGGTTCGGGAGACATGCAGACATGACCGAGATGACTCTCCGGTCAATAACCAACAGCGGGATCTGGATACCCATGTTGGCTCCCACATGTTCCACGATGATCTCATCGGATGAACCACGATGTCAAGGACTTAATCAATCCCGTATACAATTCCCTTTGTCTAGCGGTACGATACTTGCCCGAGATTCGATCGTCGGTATCCCGATACCTTGTTCAATCTCATTACCGGCAAGTCTCTTTACTCATTCCGTAACACATCATCCCGTGATCAACTCCTTGATCACATTGTGCACATTATGATGATGTCCTACCGAGTGGGCCCAGAGATACCTCTCCGTCACACGGAGTGACAAATCCCAGTCTCGATTCGTGGAAACCCAACAGACACTTTCGGAGATACCTGTAGTGTACCTTTATAGCCACCCAGTTACGTTGTGACGTTTGGCACACCCAAAGCACTCCTACGGTATCCGGGAGTTGCACAATCTCATGGTCTAAGGAAATGATACTTGACATTAGAAAAGCTTTAGCATACGAACTACACGATCTTTGAGCTAAGCTTAGGATTGGGTCTTGTCCATCACATCACTCTCCTAATGATGTGATCCCGTTATCAATGACATCCAATGTCCATGGTCAGGAAACCGTAACCATCTCTTGATCAATGAGCTAGTCAACTAGAGGCTTACTAGGGACATGGTGTTGTCTATGTATCCACACATGTATCTGAGTTTCCTATCAATACAATTCTAGCATGGATAATAAACGACTTATCATGAACAAGGAAATATAATAATAACTATTTATTATTGCCTCTAGGGCATATTTCCAACAGAAGCATCCTGTGCTATTGGTGTCAGTGGACGACCAATGCTGATGAGTTCACTATGCGTGAGCATAGGCGATGATACCTGTTGGTGCTCTAGCCGAGGAAGGGCTGCATCATCTTCAACATGGTCATGGTGACCAATGTCCTCAGCAGTGAGGGGATCAGCTGCTGGAAAGTCTTCAGCTTCATGAGCCTCTGTGAAAGCAGGCTCATGGACAGTCAGTTGACGTTCTTGTGGATTGGCGTCGGGGTGAACCATGGAAATGTGTTCAACAATCAAGGGCTCTGTGGGAGCAGTCCGTTCCTTCTTGGTCATTCTTTTCTTCTTGGCGGGGGCAGTAGGAGAGGCTTCAGGATGTTTTCTCTTCCTTGCTTCAGCCTCAGCAGTCCTAGTCTTCTTCAGTTCTGAAGCGATTGACCTGGCCTTTGGCTTCGGGCCAGTCATGCTAGTTGGGAAGACAAGGGGATCTGCCTCCTGCCTTGGTGCTTCAGGTTCAGCCATAGTGGGCTTCTTCTACTTCTTGGCAGCCATCCTAGGGTCGATGCCAGGACGCCCAAGGGCCTTGCGCTTCTCAGCCTCATTGTAAGCTTGCACACACCTATCAGCCAGGACCTTCATGCGCTCACGAGAACCCTGAGCTTCTGCACGTTTCTTTAGAAAGGCTTCCTTGAGCTCGTGCAACATAATCTTGAAATTCTTCACGTCTTGCACGCTGAGCTTGGCCATATGCTTCTTGAACTGAGATTTCTCAAAGTCAATCTTCTGCTTCAGTTCGACAATGCGCTGGGCGATAGCTAACTCTGAAGCAATGGCGCCATGGAAGGCGACACTAAGGCCAATGGGTAGTTGGAGATCGTTGAAGCTGATGTTTGGCGTGTCAAACCATTCATCAATGAAGTTGTGAATGACTGTTACATCAAAGAGAGGCAGATCATTGAAGATTTCTGCTTCTTCTTTGCTCTTTATGAGTTTCTCAAGAGCGTCATCTGCAAGATCTTCATCACTTGACAAATCAATGGCATCATTACGCAGAATGGCAGCAGCTGTTAGCTCTTGGCCGGTGTGTGGCAGAGGCATCTTGACCTTCTGGGGCTTGGAGATGCGTGATAAATCTTCGGACTGCACACTGTCTTCAGGAGGTGCAGTTTCCAGTGGCTTCGCCCGTGAGATTTTTGGTGAAGGGGCAGGCTTTGAAGCTTTAGGCTTGTTCAACTTCTTTGGCTTCGGCGCTTCAGGCGCTTCATCTAATTCAGCGTCAGCTGCAGGCTCGTTCACTGCAGTCCCTTGAACCAAGATATGGGTGATGAGGCCTTCAAGGTTGTAGAAAGGACTGACGACATTGGGTTCTGCATCTCGTGTGCCATCAGCCCTTGGAGCTGAGGGACCAGGGTTGAAGTCTAGTCCCAATGTCTTCTTGTTTTGCTTCGCTGAGTTCTGGGCAAACTGGAAGTTGCGCTTGAACAAAATGTCGTCACGATACCATAGTAGTGACGATGGGTGTGCATCAGCAGGCTGTGGCCCACGGACCATGCAGGGATAGAAGCCTTGTTCAATGGCTTCATCTCTGGACCTGGATTGAAGATTCTTGTATAGGATGTCTCCCCATGGTCTCTTGATGGCATTTTTCTCAGCATATTCCTGGGTTACAAATCGGTATTTGAACCATTGTTCTGCCCAATATCTTCGAATCCATTGGATTCAGATCTTGCGCTGATTGTAATCCTCTTCAGGATCTGTCTTGTACAGTTCTGAGAGGTCATCTGGCAGATCTCTAGATGTTTCTCCATGACGCTTTCTGCCACCCTTCCTTGCTGATTTCTCTAAAGCCATGAACTTTAAACTGAAAGGCTTCAACACGTTCAAAGGCTTCAAAGATCTTCGCTTGCTGGACAAACAGGAACTTGCTTTGGGAGAATTTATATGATGCTGTAAGAATTCTGCAAATGAATGCAGACTATGAGAACCAAGGGATTCTCCCACGGACATGTACCCGTGACAGCATTAAGGTGCGAGGGAAGGGGAAGAGGTCATATGCATTCTCAGAAGATTTTGAATATAAATCAGTTTAGAAGACATTGACCTCATCGTGCGAAGACATTCACTCATAGATAAGGAGTTGGTTCCAGATTTGTACGAATCCAGAGATCAGTACAAGTGAGGAATCTAACTACTTTGTGAAGCATAAGTGAATATACTAGGCATGTTATGAGATGCAGTATGAGAGAGATCTAACTTGTGTGAATAGAAACTGCTTGTGGTAGAAAGTGACAAAGCCATAGGATCAATGGTGCCATAAAAAGGAAGTTTTATTTACCACACTAAGAACTGCTAGACGGAGTGGAAGATGAGGCCGAGCAGTTCGATCTTCCGTGCCCTAACTTGGCGACGGAGGACACCTACGGCGACGACGGAGAGGACGATGTCCGCGGTCGTCGTGAAGACGGCGTCGGAGAGGTTGCGACAGCGAAGCGCTTCGTGGCCGGCGTCATCGAGGGCTAGCGGTGGCGCTAGGGTTCGTGCGAGAGTGGAAGAAGAGATAATGACCGCCGTGAAGTGTGTATTTATAGGTACAGGGGCAACACTGCGTTATTACACAGGTGCCCCTAGCGATTCGCATCTGAGGAACACGTGGCCATCATGCAGAATTTTGGGGTTTGTTCCACGTCCCACGCATGCCTGGATTGTCGGGTGGTCGTTCCTACTTCTCCGGGTTTCATGTGGAGGAATGAGCATTGAAAGTGGACTTAAGGTTTGTCTTTGTATCTTCTGCTGATAAGGACGCAGAGAAGACATTCGACAGTTTCAATAGAATGCATATGATTTGGAGAGATAGAGTTGGAGATAGATAGCATAGAGAGGTTAGGGTCCGATCACATTCACTTAGTTCAAAAGATTCAACAAGAAGACATAGCTATAAGTGAATGTTGTAGAGGACAAAACACTAGTATATATATATATATATAATCAACATAGTGAAGATAATCATGAAGACATGTTGAGATTGAAGCCAAACCAAATGTGAAGACATAGCAAGGTAACGCCATGAGTGAAACACTTCAAAATAGAACATTTGGTGGTGGCGTTACCCACCGTATAGGAAGTATTAGACCCAGACACGGCGCACAATTATCGTGGCGCTCCGAAGTCAAATTCCACATTAATGTATTCACACTTAGAATGTATGTCTTCATTGATTGAAGATATACTTTACTTCGTGTGTTGCACATCTAAGTCATCAATATGCATAAGGGTTAGGATGTGTGCCTGATCACAGGACTTTTGAGGATTCCAGGATATTTAGCTCACACCGTAGCTTGCAAAATCTCTTCTCATCCAAGGGCTTGGTGAAGATATCTGCCAATTGCTCTTTAGTGTTGACGTGTATGATATCAATATCTTCCTTCACAACATGATCTTTGAGAAAGTGATGACGAATTTCAATGTGCTTTGTCTTCGAGTGCTGAACTGGGTTGTTGGCAATCTTGATGGCGCTTTCGTTGTCGCAGTAGAGTGGCACTTGCTTCAGATGAATGCCATAGTCCTTGAGTGTTTGCTTCATCCACAAAAGCTGAGCGCAGCAAGATCCAATAGCAATGTATTCAGATTCAGCAGTGGAGAGAGATACACAGTTCTGCTTCTTTGAAGACCAACATACAAGTGATCGTCCCAGAAAGTGACATGTGCCTGATGTAGACTTGCGATCAACTTTGTCACCAGCATAATCAGCATCCGAGAATCCAACCAGATCAAACTTTGAGCCCTTTGGATACCATAATCCTAGAGTTGGGGTGTGAGCCAAATATCGAAGAATTCACTTCACAGCTAAGTGATGCGACTCCTTTGGTGCCGCTTGGAATCGAGCACACATGCAAACACTAAGCATAATATCTGGCCTAGATGCACATAGATAAAGTAAGAACCAATCATGGAGCGGTATACCTTTTGATCGAACTCTTTACCATTGTCGTCAGGACCTAGATGATGCTTGGCTGGCATTGGCGTCGTGAAGCCTTTGCAGTCTTGCATACCAAACTTCTTCAGGCAATCTTTGAGATACTTCTCTTGAGATATGAAGATGCCATTGCGTTGCTGTCGTATTTGAAGACCGAGAAAGAACTTCAGCTCTCCCATCATAGACATTTGATATTGCTCTTGCATCATATATCCAAACTCTTCACTGTACTTCTGATTGGTGCAGCCGAAGATAATGTCATCCACATATATTTGGCACAGAAACAGTTCACCATCATATGTCTTCGTGAAGAGAGTGGGGTCGAGAGAACCAGGTATGAAGCCTTTGCTCTTCAGGAAGTATTTGAGTGTGTCATACCAGGCCCGAGGGGCTTGTTTGAGGCCATACAGTGCCTTGTTGAGCTTGTATACCATGTCAGGATGTTTTGGATCTTCAAAGCCAGGAGGTTGTGCAACATACACTTCTTCTTCAATCTTGCCATTGAGGAAGGCGCTCTTCACATCCATTTGATAAAGAAGTATGTTGTGATGATTTGCATAGGCCAGCAGTATGCGTATGGCTTCAAGTCTAGCCACAGGAGCAAATGTTTCATCGAAGTCAATGCCTTCCACTTGAGTATATCCTTGAGCAACGAGACGAGCTTTGTTTCTGACAACTTGACCATGCTCATCTTGCTTGTTGCGGTATATCCATTTGGTGCCTATTATGTTGTGCTTCCGAGGATCGGGACGCTTGACCAGTTCCCATACATTATTCAGCTCAAACTGTTGAGGCTCATCTTGCATAGCTTGAATCCATTCAGGTTCCATGAAGGCTTCTTCAACTTTCTTGGGTTCTGTTATTGAGATGAATGCGAAGTGCCCACAGAAATTTGCTAGCTGAGTTGCCCTTGAACGAGTGAGTGGACCGGGTGCATTGATGCTATCAATTATTCTTTCAATCTGCACTTCATTGGCAACGCGAGGATGTACAGGGCGAAGATTTTGCTCTTGTTGATCATTGTCATTGTTAGAAGGAACGTCTTCGGGCTGAGCATTGTCTTCATGTTGATCAGGTGTTGAGATGATAAGTTCTTCTTCAGGATGAGCTTCAGAAGGTATAATTTCTCTAGTTCCCATTAGCTTGATTGATTCACTGGATGGAACTTCATCTAGCACATTTGGCAGTTGCTCTCTTTGTGAATCGTTGGTCTCATCGAACCGCACATCCACTGTTTCAACCACTTTGTAATGAAAGAGATTGAAGACTCTGTAGGAGTGCGAATCCTTTCCATATCCAAGCATAAAACCTTCATGTGCTTTTGGTGCAAATTTTGAGGTGTGATGTGGGTCCTTGATCCAGCACCTGGCGCCAAATACTCTGAAGTAACTGACATTTGGCTTCTTGCCAGTAAGGAGCTCATAAGATGTCTTGTTCAGAAGCTTGTGAAGATAAACACGATTGATTGTATGGCATGCAGTATCAATGGCTTCAGGCTAGAATTTTCTTGGAGTCTTGTATTCATCTAGCATTGTTCTGGCCATTTCAATGAGTGTTCTGTTCTTGCGTTCGACGACCCCATTCTGTTGTGGTGTGTACGGGGCTAAGAATTCATGTGTGATGCCCAAGGTATCAAGATATGTATCAAGGCCAGTGTTCTTGAATTCAGTGCCATTGTCACTTCTGATATGCTTTATCTTGGCGCCATAGTTGTTCATTGCTCGATTGGCGAAGCGTCTGAAGACATCCTGCACTTCAGTCTTGTAAAGGATTATGTGCACCCAAGTATATCTAGAATAATCATCAACAATGACAAAGCCATAGAGACAAGTAGTAGTAGTAGTAAGAGTTGAGTAATGAGTGGGACCGAAAAGATCCATGTGAAGCAGTTCGAAGGGTCGAGTAGTGGTCATGATTGTCTTCGAGGGATGTTTGGCCCTCGTCATCTTTCCTGCCTCACAGGCACCACATAAGTGATCTTTCTTGAACTTGACGCCCTCGATGCCTATGACATGCTTCTTCTTTGCCAGGGTGTGGAGGTTCCTCATGCCAGCATGTCCAAGCCTCCGATGCCAGAGCCAACATTCTGAAGCTTTTGCTAGAAGACATACGGCAAGCTGTGGTCCTACTGAGAAATCTACCATGTACAAATCATCTTTTCGATACCCTTAAAATACTAGAGACTTGTCAGATTCCATTAGAACAAGGCAACAATATTTTCCAAATATTACGATCATGTTTAAGTCGCAAAGCATTGAGACAGACATTAAGTTGAAGCTAAGGGATTCAGCAAGCATGACTTTATTCATGTGTTGATCCCTTGAGATTGCAACTCTACCTAGACCCAATACCTTACTTTTATTAGTGTCAGCAAATGTGATGTGGCTCTTGTCGGATGGACGTAAGGTTGAGTCCATAAGAAGGCTTCTTTTGCCAGTCATGTGATTTGTACACCCACTATCAATAATCCATTCTGAAGACGCTGGTGTCGTACCCTACAGTGCAGTTAGGGGGATAGGCTTCACGAAGAGCATTGTGAAGCAAAAACATTTGATGAACCAGTGGGTTATGAAAGCTTAGATCCAGATTAGGACTAATAGGGAGAGTAGCAAGCGATTCAGGAATGAAGTACATAGTAAGACCATTCGGGCATTTGATCTTGCGCCCTACAAGATGTTTAAGGTCCCCAGCAATAGCATCAGACGATTTTGGTTTTCTGCTGGAGACCTTTCCCTGCAAAAGAGAGTTAAGCTTTCTTAGCCACCCACATCTTCGAGGGTGGCTTAGAAGCAATAAGTCTAAGTGCAGCATCTGAGAACTTTGGCTTTGGAGCCCTAGCAAACAGTCTTGCAGGCGGACAATAGTACTCATAAGAATAAGCAGAACAGTTCTTGGTCTTATGAACATGGCGGTTTGATGAACCGCTCTCATATTCATATGCCTGAGTATGGTTTCCCTGCAAAACATTTGCGTTAGTGCGACTCAGGTGAGTCCTCTGTCTGTATGAAGCCTTTGGACCGTATGAAGCCTTTGGTCTGAGGTTTGTCTTCTTCACGTGAGGTGTCATGATGACATTCACAGGAAGATTCTCCAGACACCTTTTCGGAACCCAGATCTTCTTCATAGGTGGTCCATTCCTGCAGTTAGTACCAATGTACCTGGCAAACACTTCACCATTCTGATTCTTAAACAGTTTATAGTTTGCATCCAAGGATTCATCAATGACAATGGGGTTAGCACAAGTGAACCCAGATAGAGTGGATGGATCTGCTGAAAATTCCTTTGCAGCAACCCATGTGGTTTTGGGGTACTGCTCAGGTTTCCAGTAAGAGCCATCAGCATTCATTTTCCTTACGAACCCAACACCCTCTTTCCTCGGGTTTCGGTTCAAAATCTACTTTTTGAGGACATCACATAGTGTCTGATGCCCTTTAAGACTTTTGTACATCCCTGTTTCAAGCAATGTCTTCAACCTAGCATTCTCATCAGCAATAGAAGTGGAATCCTCAGCAGAGGGGTTATCTCCCACATCAACAGTTGAAGATATTGCAACAGTAGCAGCAGTAGAACATTCAGCAATAGTAGTAGCATTATCATGCTCAATGCATTTAAGACATGGTGGTTCAAATCCTTCCTGAGCGGAGCTGATCTGTTCGGTGTGAAGTGACTCGTTTTCCTTTTGAAGATCTTCATGAGTCTCTCTCAATTTCTCAAGATCTTGCTTCCTTTGAAGATAATCATATGAAAGCTTTTCATGAGTTGTTGAGAGAGTTTCATGACGACTTTCAAGTTCCTCATACTTAACGTGAAGATTTTTTATGTCTTCAATTAAGGATTCAGATCGAGTCATTTCAGCACCTAACAGATCATCGCTTCTGTCTAACAGTTTTTGAATGTGTTCCATAGCTTTCTATTGTTCAGTTGCAATTTTAGCAAGTGTTTTGTAGCTGGGTTTTGAACCACAATCAGAGTCATCGTCACTAGATGTTTGATTGTGAGTAGTGCGTGTGTTTACCATGGCACCGCGTGCCATGAAGCAGTAGGTAGAAGCGGAGTAGTTCTTGTCATTTGCACCGGTGTCGGTGATGAAGTCATTGTCTTCAGTGTTGAAGATGGACTTGGCAACGTATGCTGTAGCCAGACTTGCGACACCTGAATCAGACTCCTCCTCAGACTCCACCTCCGCCTCCTCAGAAGCGGACTCCTCCTCTGAATCCATTTCCTTGCCAACAAACGCACGTGCCTTGCCGGATGAGCTCTTTTTGTGTGATGAAGACTTTGAGGAAGACTTGGAAGAAGACTTTGAGTATTTCTTCTTCTTCTTGTCGTCAGAGTCATATTCCTTGCTCTTCTTCTTCTTTTTGTTCTCATTGTCCCACTATGGACACTCAGAGATGAAGTGGCCAGGTTTCTTGCACTTGTGACATGTTTTCTTCTTGTAGTCGTGAGCAGAAGCTTCATCATTCCTTGAGCTTGATCGGGAAGACTTTCTGAAACCTTTCTTCTTGGTGAATTTTTGGAACTTCTTCACAAGCATAGCAAGTTCCCTTCCAATGTCTTCAGGATCATTCGAACTGCTGTCAGATTCTTCTTCAGATGAGGAGACAGCTTTTGCCTTCAAGGCACGAGTTCGCCCATAGTTTGGACCGTAGATATCTCTTTTCTCACAAAGCTGAAACTCATGTGTGTTGAGCCTCTCAAGTATGTGAGACGGATCGAGTGTCTTGAAATCAGGACGTTCTTGAATCATCAGGGCTAGGGTGTCAAACAAACTATCAAGTGATCTCAGTAGTGTCTTGACGACTTCATGTTTGGAGATCTCAGTAGCGCCGAGGGCTTGAAGCTCATTTGTGATGTCAGTGAGTCGGTCAAATGTGAGCTGGACATTCTCATTGTCATTTCGCTTGAAGCGGTTGAAGAGGTTGCGAAGGACACTGATTCTCTGATCTCTCTGGGTTGAGATGCCTTCATTGACCTTGGAGAGCCAGTCCTAGACCAGCTTAGATGTTTCCAAAGCACTCACACGGCCATACTGTCCTTTGGTCAGATGACCACAGATGATATTCTTGGCAGTAGAGTCCAGTTGAACGAACTTCTTGACATCAGCAGCAGTGACACCTTCTCCAGCCTTGGGAACGCCATTCTTGACGACATACCATAGGTCGACGTCAATGGCTTCAAGATGCATGCACATCTTATTCTTCCAGTAGGGATATTCAGTTCCATCAAAGACGGGGCACGCAACAGAGACTTTAATTATCCCTGCAGTCGACATAGCTAAAACTCCAGGTGGTTAAACCGAATCACACAGAACAAGGGAGCACCTTGCTCTGATACCAATTGAAAGTGCGTTATATCGACTAGAGGGGGGCGGGGGTGAATAGGCGATTTTTATGAAAGTCTTCAAAACATGGAAGTTATGAAGACAAACGATAGAAATAAACCTATTACCCTGCAGCGGAAGGTAGACTACACTAGGCAAGCCATTGTCAAGTATTCAATAGAGTGAAAGCACAATGACTAATAGCAGCAATGTAGTAAGGATCAGGTAGGAAGATATTGTGAAGCCACACAGAACACGCAGTCATTCAGTGAAGACAAAAGATAGTGCGAACATATAATGACTTCACAAGGAGTAACAGTAAGTAAAGGGAAGGGAAGATGAAACCAATGACTCGCTGAAGACAATGATTTGTTGGACCAGTTCCAGTTGCTGTGACAACTGTACATCTGGTTAGGGCGGCTAGGTATTTAAACCTTAGGACACACAGTCCCGGACACCCAGTCCTGAACACGCAGCTCAGGACACCTAGTCCTCACCGTATTCCCCTTGAGCTAATGTCACACAGACCTCACCCAATCACTCTGGTAAGTCTTCAAGGTAGACTCCCAAACCTTCACAGACTTCGTTCACCGGCAATCCGCAATGTCTCTTGGATGCTCAGAACGCGACGCCTAACCGGCTGGAGGATGCACAATCCTCAAGTGTAATAAGTCTTCAGATCACACAGACAAGAAGACTTAAGTGATGCCTAATTCTCTTTGGCTCTGGGTGGTTAGGGATTTATCCTCGCAAGGAATTCTCTCTCAAAGGATTCGAGGAGGGTTGCTCTCAAACGACAAAAGCCGTACTCTGAATCTGAGCAGCCAACCATTTATGGTTGTAGGGGGTGGGCTATTTATAGCCACTTGGCAACCCGACCTGATTTGTCCAAAATGACCCTGGGTCACTAAGGAACTGACAGTGTTCCAATGGTCAGATTTCAAACTCACACAGCAACTTTACTTGGGCTTCAAGCAAAGCTGACTTACCCGACTCTGGACAAGATTCGCTCTCAAAGTCTTCACTCGAAGACATAGGTTTTGTTTAAGCATCACTTCAGTCATTCCGACTGGTTCTCTTGGACCCCACTTAACAGTACGGTGGTTCCTATGACTCAACACAGAAGAAAGAGAACTACGAAAGATCTAAGTCTTCGAGCTCCATAGGCTTCACGTGGTGTCTTCTCTTGTCATAGTCTTCAATGTGAGTATCTTCATATACCACCTTTGACTTCAATGTCTTCATACATTTTTAGGGGTCATCTCTGGTAGGAAAACCGAATCAATGAGGGACTTCTACCTGTGTTATCCTGCAATTCTCACAAACACATTAGTCCCTCAACTAGGTTTGTCGTCAATACTCCAAAACCAACTAGGGGTGGCACTAGATGCACTTACACATCTGGATGCTCCAGGGACTTCCGCAGTCCTTCCGCTTCTTGTCGCAGCACAACTGATCGATGTCTTTCAGCTTGTAGTTGAGACTCAAGAAACCGAACTGATTCAGACAGTGAGTTTGAATAGCTTGTGCAAGCGGTAGTGGCCAGTAACTCCAACACTAAACCAAGACAGGATGTGTCACTATCCTGAACCTTATCTGCATTACTTCCTTTACCGTTCCTTAATAAGGCACTCTTCCCCAATATTCTGTCAGCATTTTAAAAGAAGAAACAAGCAGACACATAACAAGTTTAGCATGTACTAGTATATGAAACTCATTTCGGTGAACCAGTTCATTAGTAAGGTGGACATGATTAAACTACCAAGTCTTCTATTGCCAAGTACTAGTACATAATAAAAGCATCAAACAAACATATATATATGTCCTATGGTAGCAATGAAATCTTAAATTAGAACAGTTGTTCTTCAGGTTTAGGCACTTGTTCTACATGAACAGAGTACAGTAAGACGCAAGAATATAATACTTAAAAATAGAAAATGAGCTCATAGACCTTACCACTTTCTTGGTTCGGGACCAGTACAGAACAAGACGTTCCCAGTCATCGTCCAGTAAGTGTGTCTCAGGAGAACGTAAGGGAATTTGATGAGTATCTTTGCCGGTGAAGTACGTTTTCTTCAGGTAATTCCGATACTGCCACCAAGCATTCTTGAAGATAGCAGAGGTATTAGTACAGGTTACCTCATCCTGAGTTTCCAAATCGGTCCTTCTCTATAGAGAAAAATGGGAAAATTTGCTGTATTATAACCATCATGGAGGTAGGATGTATGGGACGAAGCAAAGTAATTGCCATGAATAACATTACTTACACATAACTCCTGGACAAACACCCGCAACTGGTATTTTCCTTCATCTTCAGTATAATATTTCCAAGATGGGAAGATACACACATACATTTAACAACATCAAATGCGATAGATGTTAAACTACGACTAGCTGGTTGTGCTTCCTCCAGAGGAATAGGCATACTAACTGGTGGAGTTGGGGTTCGCCGTGATAGTACTGGCCCTTTGGGCACTGGAGCTGCCTTACTAACTGCTCTTGTTTGGGAGCTCTGTGGTGGAGATGGTGTCGTGTCAACAGGAACTGGGTTACTATTGGTTGGGGTTGGGGTTAGATTGGGTGAAGGTGGTTCTCTGTCCATTGTAGTAGGGGTACAATCTGCGAGAGTTTGGGTTATGTGTGGTAGGGCTTGTTCTTGTGCATGTACAACCGGGGTGCTATCTCCATCAAGAGGTAGCACTGTTTTATTTGAAGACCATGTTTTTAGTCCGCTAGATACTGGCATCACCCACTCCAATTCAAATGGCTGATAAACAGGAAACATAGTTGAATGTACAGACATTGTATGAGAGACAGATGCAATAGATAGTGTGGAAAAAAGAGGGCATGAAATAGTTGACATGTATATTGTTTAACTAAAACGGATAGCATAACATAATTTCACATATATGATGTCTATCTAAACTGGATAGCATAGCATAACATAATTCAAAGATGTGATGAATAACTAAACAGGATCGCATGACATAATTCACCTACATGTTATCTAAGTAATCAGGATCGCATCATTTAATTCGCATATGTGATTTATATGCTAAACAGAGGGCATTTGATATGATGTCTGAACTAAGAACATGGTGTTGAATATTGTGTATATGATGTCTAAACTATGCAATGCAAGACACTGTATGCATGATATGAGCACTATAACCGTGCCAAGTTAGAGCATACACCTCAGTGGGGGAATAGGACTGGTCATCTGTCTCTCAATCCATCTCTGATGAGCTATTGGGACCCAACAAGAGATCTGCTTCGACAGGTAGCACTGTCTGCTCCGAAGGCCTTGTTTTCACTCCAGATTTTTCCATCTCCCACCCAAATGGCCGATTCACAGGAAGAGTAGTTTAATGTACAAACATTGTCGACAAATGAAAATGTAATGAAGAAAAGGATGGGCAAGATATCATTCAAATATATGATGCCTGGTTAAACAGGATGGCATTGCACATTTCACATATATTATGGCTGGCTAAAAGACATGAGACTGCATAATTCCCATATATGATATAGAAACTAAACAGGTGGCATTATAGAACATGTCTAAACTAAGCAGATGACATATATGATGTCAAAAGTAGGCACTGCAAGGCAACATATGCATGATATGACTAACATCATCATGCCAAGGTAGAGCAAACACCTCGGGGGGTAAATAGGAGTGGTCAGCGGCGTCCGAATCCGCCTCAGAACAGATATCTTCCTCTGGATTACAATTTGGAGAGGGGTGGGGAGGGTTTGCCATTGAACCCACCATGGAGTGATGTCTCCATGACATTGTATTGCCGCGCAAAACTCTTCTCTTTTTCTCTACATGTTCAGCATGACTGTGTATAATATCTGACATGCATACGAAAAAATATGGTGAGGTTATGTAAGGAGAGCATGCAGAAATTTAGAGTGATGATAACAACCAGTGGATCGATGTTTTTCCGTTGAACCAAAATTGCCCTAATGGATCGACGTGAATGTATAGTAATAAGTGATGCAACAAGTGTACAACCTCTTTGCCGTAGCCATGTCGACCTCAGCATCATTGGGTTGGTCGCTAAAGCAGTTGAGGCAGAGGTGGCTATCGGAGGTGTGGAGGAAGATCTGAGGAATCTGTAGATGACGTCCAGGGCACTGCTCTGTTGTGATGGATCGTTCTGTCGTTGGAGCAGCTCCGGTGAGCCGTAAGACGTCAAGGCTGAAGCAGCACAAGACAGACATCGTCAATCTCAAGTGGGATTCTAATAGCATCTCCAATAGATGATGTAAAATGGATGTAAAATTAACATCACCAAAAACCACCTAACTACAACAGATGAGGTAAAAACTATTGACTCTGAACTTAACTGTTGAAACTGAAATTTACTGTGGAATCTGAATGCTACTGTCGAAACTGAACGCAATGGTAGCAGAGAGGCACCTGACATGTAGTTTAGGGAGGGCCTACAGTTCATCTTCAACCTGCACCCCCTGAGCCGCCAGCCACCACCGGCCGAACTGCCGGCCCCAGCGCCGCCTCGCCGCCCTGAAACAACTCGCCACCGCCGCCCTGGCCAGCCCTTTAGGCCCCCCGCCCCACCCTGAACGCTAAGATAGATAGTGGGGTACCTCTCCGGCGAGCCCCTGTCCCCACTACGGGTGGTTCTTTCTTAACTCCGGCGAGCCCCCCAACCCCTGAAAATCGACTGACCCAAAAGTTGATTCAGTCGACTCAAGTGTGGCTTAATCGGAGCAAAGCAGCAGCACGAGCGAGGGGGAGAGCAGCAGCAGCTGGGCGAGCGAGCGATCGAGCGAGAGCCGGAGCAGCAGCAGCAGATCTGGCTGGTATGGACGCTGCCGCCGAAGGGGCCTCGCACTGGGGGAGAGCCGCTGTGGAGATGTCGCCCGCGGCGCCGGCTTCAAGGTAGCCGCTCCATGGGGGTGCAGGATGGAGCACCGTCGGCGCCGGGAGGTCGAGTTAAGGAGAAGGTGCGATGCGATGAGTGTACAACCTCTTTGGTGGCGTCGAGTAGGCCTCGGTTTCGTTCGAGGAGTCGGTGAGGATGCTGCGGTTCCGGTGGAGCAGGTTAAGGCGGCGCTGTAGGGATGGAGCTGCCGCGATAGACGAGGCGACCGTCGGAGCAGCTCCTTGGAGGTGGAGGACGGGGCGGCTGAACCGGCGGGACAGCGAGATGGACGATGGATCCTCATTCGGGGAGGTGGACAAGGGTCGTCGAGCTGTTGCGGTGGACAACATCGTCAAGGAAGAGGCTCCAGCTGGGCAGCGGTGATGTGGCGGATGGAGGAGGGTGGGGTTTCGCGGCTGGAGCAGAGAGGTTATGGCGGCCTGGGATTTCAAATGGCAAAAAGGGGGCGATGGGAGGGGATGAAGCATGACTTAGGAACGCGCTTGTCCAAAATGTAGGGTGTGTTACAAAAGTACCCCCACTGATTTGAACTAGCGGCCCTTTCGGCTCAGGGTTAGAAGGGGGATTTCGCGTGTCAGGATTTGGCAGCTGGAGGGAGTTTTCGCGCGCATTGTAATTTCGGGATAGCAAGGCGCGGGTTGTGAAGGCGCTAGTTTTGGGAGCACGATATCTGAATTTTCGGGATATAACAAGACGCGGATTGAATTTTAGGGACAAGCCTAACGTGTAGTAATATTGTACTTGTACATACCAAATCAATTTGCACTTCCCTCAACCAAAAAGAAAATGAAAAAAAATAAAACTATTCACACCACACAAAGAGAGAGTCTTGCCCCATTTTACTATACAAATGCTATTCAAAGCTACTCCCTCCTTCCATCTATATAGGGCCTAATGCGTTTTTCGATGCTAACTTTGACCAAATATTAGAGCAATGATATATGACATGCAACTTACACAAAGCACACCGTTAAATTTGTTCTATGAAAGGTTCTTTCAATGATATAATTTTCACGTTGTGCATGTCATGTACTATTAATCTTGTCAATAGTCAAAGGCGGTCTTAAAAATCTCATTACGCCCTATATAGATGGAAGGAGGGAGTATGAATCCATGTTATGTCTGATTAAATTTTTTCGCTTGCTGTATAATGCATGTAACCTACTCATACCAACATTTTAGTGCATTCCAAATGTCTATACTATCGCTGCAATTCAAACTAAATTTGAATTCATTTCTCTATTTCAATAAGAATCTACAATCATGATTGTTGCCAACTTCAACCATCATAGTTTCCTTGCTATCTGCCAGATATAAATCAGACGGCCTATAATGCAGGATGGCAGGCACACCATCATCAACTCCGTTTTTATAAGAGTAGAGATAAAATATATTAAATGTAGTATACCATGTTCATAACCACACCATGTGTATCACCGTTATATATATTCACACATCCGTCGGTTTGAAACACTATGATAAATTCTTCAAATATCTGAATTCGCTTTTTATAATGAAGTATATATGATCTCTATTCATCTTTTACACCCAATAACCCTCTTATCTTTGTAGCTAGTGCTAACTTTCTCTTGTGCATGCACACGCCCGCATCCCTCTCACCCTCCCTCAGCATTCTCTAGCTCCATCGCGCAAATTCGTCTTTTCACTTTAGGTCGTTCACCCACGGTGTGTGTAGGCCCCCAGCTCCTTCTTTACGGCACACATCGATTGATATGCCTCTCTAGCCAGGTGTGCCTAGCACAAACACAAGCTTCCCCTCTTCTCTTGTCACCGTCCATTGCTCACTCCCACCACTCTTTTCATCGTTCTCGTACTCGCACACTCCTCCCCCTCGATATAGTATGCCTCTCGTACCACCTCCTACATGCATCCCTCTCTCTCTATCCTTCTCCTCGTGCCTCATTTGCTTCTAACACACACATGCATGTATATCGATCGATCTCCCAACATATACCTAGATCGACTTTAACTACCCCCATCGATCGACGTACCTCACAAGTTATGTCTCTCCTTTCTCTTACAAAGGGCGATTGATCTTCCTATGTAGTTACGTCTGCTTACCACAGCCACATCGTCCCCCCTCATCATTCGTGCATGCCTCCTGACCCGTCTCTCACACGCACGTGCACAGACAACAAGCAGCCATCTCCTCTCTTATTGATATTGCGGGCGTGCCCTCCGTTTGTCTAGCAAGCCTATCCCACTATTTGTTAGAAGCAACTCCACTACCACCCCCTCCAACACTCTAGCTCTGTCTCTCTCCCAACCTTATTCATCTCCAGCACATATGCATGGATGTCGATCGATCTCCCTTAATACATGAGGCAGATTGATCTCCTTAATACATGAGGTAGGCCTCTCTCCTCCTCCACACATATACCAGCCATTGTACCTCTATAGTTAATTGGCCTCCCTCTTCCCCCACCACACACCGATAGTCGAGCGCTGCAGGTAGGTATCCATGCCACAGAGACAAACTGCACATGTCCCATCTCACATTCCAGTAGGCCAACCACTCTATATCTTTGACATGGGCACACACAAATTCGATGGCACTCTTTATCGATCGCGCGCGCGCGCACACACACACACACGTCATCCCTCTCTTCGATTCTATGGACACCTCAAGCCGATGATACCTCCACTCTCTTCTTGTGGATCGCCCCCTCTATACATATGTTATATCCAGGACTCTATTCACACACATTGCATATGTTAAATTTGTTGATTGACC